>NC_029787.2:43209520-43220695 GCF_000816755.2 Arachis ipaensis | reverse complement strand
ATTTTCGAAAATAATTTTTTTGAAAAAGGGTTAGTGATTTTTGAAAATAGTTTTTGAAAAAGGTTAGTAATTTTCGAAAATTAAAAATCAAAAATTAAAATAATTAGTTAATTAAAAAGAATTTTTGAAAAAGAGGGAAGATATTTTCGAAATTAGAGAGAGAGAGTTAGTTAGGTAGTTTTGAAAAAGGTAAGAAACAAACAAAAAGTTAGTTAGTTAGTTGAAACAAATTTTGAAAAGATAAGAAGTTAGGAAGTTAGAAAAGATATTTTGCAATCACTTTTTTGAAAAAGGTAAAGAAATCATATTGACTTGCTGAGTCAATATTTTGTTCTGAGCCAATATGGCATTCAGAGTATCAATTTCAAGAACTTCCTTCATTTTAAAATCAAATTTTGAAAAAGATAAGATAAGGAGATATTTTTGAAAAGATATGATAGAAATTAGTTTTTGAAAAAGATTTGATTTTTAAAATCTCAATTAATGACTTGATTCACAAGAAATCACAAGATATGATTCTAGAACTTAAAGTTTGAATCTTTCTTAACAAGTAAGTAACAAACTTGAAATTTTTGAATCAAAACATTAATTGATGATGTCATTTTCGAAAATATGATGTAAAATTAAGAAAAAGATTTTTTGAAAAAAAAATATTTTTAAAATTTTCGAAAATAACTAAGAAAAATGAAAAAGATTTGATTTTTGAAAAAGATGAGATTTTTAAATTGAAAATTTGATTTGACTCATAATAACAACTAGATTTTTAAAATTTTTTGAAAAAGTCAAATCTAATTTTCGAAATTTTAAGAGAGAAAAAAGGGAAAGATATTTTTTTGATTTTTGAATTTTTATGATGAGAGAGAAAAATAAGAAAAATGATGCAATGCATGAAAGTTATGGATCAAAACAATGAATGCATGCAAGAGTGCTATGAATGTCAAGATGAACACCAAGAACACTATGAAGATCATGATGAACATCAAGAACACATTTTTGAAAAATTTTTAATGCAAAGAAAACATGCAAGACACCAAACTTAGAAATCTTTAATGCTTAGACATAAAGAATTCAGGAATGCATATGAAAAACAAGAAAAGACACAAAACATGCAAATGCAAAGATCAAACAAGAAGACTTACCAAGAACAACTTGAAGATCATGAAGAACACTATGAATGCATGAATTTTCGAAAAATGCAAAATGGATATGCAATTGACACCAAACTTATAACATGACACATGACTCAAACAAGAAACATGAAAAATATTTTTGATTTTTATGATTTTATAATTTTTTTGTATTTTCTTTTAAAATTTTTTTTTCAAAAATTATTTTGAAAAAGAAAAATAAGGATTCTAAAATTTTTAATATGATTTCCAGGAATCTTATGCTCTTTAGTCTAAAGCTCCAATCAAAGGGTCAGGTATGGCTTAATAGCCAGCCAAGCTTTAGTAAAAATATGAGTGTAATTCATTCAATTTTAAGCCAAAACCTCTGTCCAAAAGAATTTAGACATGGTTTTATAGCCAGCATGCTTCAACATGCTTCATGAAACTCTAGAATTCATTCTTAAAAATTTTGAAGAAAAATATATTTTTGAAAACATTTTTATTTTGAAAAGTTTTTTTTTTTCGAAAACAAAGGAGAAATTTTTGAAAAGAAAACGAAAAGAAAGTTACCCAATCTGAGCAACAAGATGAACCGTCAGTTGTCCAAACTCGAACAATCCCCGGCAACAGCGCCAAAAACTTGATATGCGAAATTGTTACTCAAGTTGTGAATTATTGTTCGAAATTGATTCCCTGGCGATGGCACCAAAAACGGATGCACATAACCATGGTCTAAACATATCTTCACAACTTTGCATAACTAACCAGCAAGTGCACTGGGTCGTCCAAGTAATAGTAAGGTTTCGATCCCACGGAGATTGTTGGTATGAAGCAAGATATGGTCACCTTGTAAATCTCAGTCAGGCGGGTATAAAATAGTTATGGAGTTTTCGAAATTAATACTAAAATAAGGATAGAAATACTTATGTAAATCATTGATGAGAATTTCAGATAAGCGTATGGAGATGCATTCATTCCTCTGAACCTCTGCTTTCCTGCTGTCCTCATCCAATCCGTCTTACTCTTTTCTATGGCTGGCTTTATGTAAGGATGTCACCGGTGCCAATGGCTACTTTAAATCCTCTCGGGAAAATGGTCCAAATGCTCTGTCACAGCACGGCTAATCGTCTGGAGGCATCACCCTTGTCGTTGGTTGCATCCTATTCCTCTCTGTGAAAATGGTCCGATGCGCTGTCACTGCATGGCTAATCATCTTGGAGGTTCTCGATCATACTGGAATAGAATTTACTATCCTTTTGCGTCTGTCACTACGCCCAGCACTCGCGAGTTTGGAGTTCGTCACAGTCATTCAATCCCAGAGTCCTACTCGGAATACCACGGACAAGGTTTAGACTTTCCGGACTCTCATGAATGCCGCCATCAATCTAGCGTATACCACGAAGATTCTGATTAAGAGATCTAAGAGATACTCATTCAATCTAATGTAGAACGGAAGTGGTTGTCAGGCACGCGTTCATAGGGAATGATGATGATTGTCATGTTCATCACATTCAGGTTGAAGTGTGAATGAATATCTTAGAAACTGAATAAGTTGAATTGAATAGAAAACAGTAGTACTTTGCATTAATCCTTGAGGAACAGCAGAGCTCCACACCTTAATCTATGGAGTGCAGAAACTCTACCGTTGAAAATACATAAGTGATAATGGAGTTCATTGGTCTCGGCCCCAGAGGGGAACCGGAGTAACCAAGACTCCGAATACAATGATAAAAAGTTCTATTTATAATAAACTAGTCACTAGGATTTACAGAAGTAAGTATTGATGCATAAATCCACTTCCGGGGCCCACTTGGTGTGTGCTTGGGCTGAGCTTGAAGTCTACATGTGGAGAGGTCATTCTTGGAGTTGAACGCCAGATTTTGTGCCAGTTTGGGCGTTGAACTCCACTTTGCAACTTGTTTCTGGCGCTGGACGCCAGAATTGGGCAGAGAGCTGGCGTTGAACGCCAGTTTACGTCGTCTAAACCTGGGCAAAGTATGGACTATTATATATTGCTGGAAAGCCCTGGATGTCTAATTTCCAATACAATTGGAAGCACGCCATTTTGAGTTCTGTAGCTCCAGAAAATCTATTTTGAGTGCAGGGAGGTCAGAATCCAACAACATCAGCAGTCCTTCTTCAACCTCTGAATCTGATTTTTGCTCAAGTCCCTCAATTTCAGCCAGAAAATACCTGAAATCATAGAAAAACACACAAACTCATAGTAAAGTCCAGAAATGTGAATTTAACATAAAAACTAATGAAAACATCCCTAAAAGTAACTAGATTCTACTAAAAACATACTAAAAATAATGCCAAAAAGCGTATAAATTATCCGCTCATCAGACCTCCAGGCCGTCTTCGGAGCATTAAGGAAATTCAAAATGCGACTCAACTCACTCAAATACGCATTCGCCATGGAAGCAGGAAAATTTTTTGATTCATGATAACCCAGAGAGGGGTAGAAGCCAACCCAGACAAGTGCGAAGCCGTTCTCAAAATGACAAGCCCTGGGTGCATCAAAGATATACAACGGCTCACCCGGAAGCTCACAGCCCTATCTCGGTTCCTCGGAGCCTCGGCCGAAAGGGCCACCCCATTCTTTAACCTAATGAAGAAAGGAATCACCTTTGAATGGACCCAGGAATGTGAAGAGGCATTCAACCATTTTAAGAGGATACTTTCGGAACCTCCCGTACTTAGCAAGCCTAGAGAAGGAGAGCCCCTATACTTGTACTTGGCTGTGACCATGCAAGCAATGGCAGCGGTCCTAGTCAGGGAGGAGGACAAAACCCAGCACCCAATATACTTCATCAGTAAAACACTTCAAGGGGCAGAGACGAGGTACACCAAGTTGGAAAAGCTAGCCTACGCCCTATTAGTTTCGTCAAGAAGACTAAAACAATACTTCCAAGGGCACACAATCATCTTGAGAACCGATCAAGTCATCCGACAAGTCCTCCAAAAACCCGACCTGGCGGGAAGAATGATGGCATGGGCAGTGGAGCTATCCCAATACGACTTATAGTACGAACCTAGGCAAGCAATCAAAGCCCAAGCCATGGTAGACTTCCTCGTTGAGGTCACAGGAGAAGCCCCCGACATACCGAGCACACGGTGGAAGCTCCACGTTGATGGAGCATCCAACCAAACGTTCGGAGGAGCCGAAATTATCCTCGAAAACTCGGCAGGAGTAGCCTACAAACAATCCATCAAGTTCAAATTCCCAGTCTCAAACAACCAAGCCGAGTATGAAGCCTTGATAGGGGGACTAATGCTAGCCAAAGAAGTCGGAGCATCAAGAGTAGAAGTTAGCAGCGACTCCCAAATCGTCACCTTCCAAGTAAACGGCAGCTACCAAGCCAGGGACACACTGCTACAAAAATACCTGGAAAAGGTAAGAGAGCTATGCAAAAGCTTCAAAGAAGTCACAATACAATACGTTCCCAGAGAAAGGAATGCCCGAGCCGACCTCCTCTCCAAGCTCGCAAGCACCAAACCTGGCGCAGGGAACAGATCTTTGATCCAAGGGCTAGCAACGGAACCTGCAATTGTCATGTGCACGACTCAAGCACCAAACCCGCTCTCATGGATAGACCCCATCTCCCGATATCTGGAGCATGGAGAAACACCCCCCGACCAAAAGGAAGCGGAATTTGTTAAAAGGGAAGCTCCCAAGTACATAATCATACAAGGACAGCTATACAAGCGAGGGCTCCACCAGCCCCTACTTAAGTGCTTACGCCCCGACCAGACGAACTATGTCCTAAGGGAGGTACACGAAGGATGTTGTTGTCACCACATCAGGGGAAGATCTTTAGCAAGAAAGATCATCAGGGCAGGATACTACTGGCCCACAATGATGTCAGACGCCCAGGAATTTGTGAGAAAATGTAAAAAGTGCCAGGAGAATGCCAACTTCCACAAAGCACCTCCCGAGGAGCTCAGTCTAATGATGGCTCCCCGACCTTTTGCCCAATGGGGGGTCGACCTCTTGGGACCATTCCCACCAGGACCCAGGCAAGTGAAGTACCTGATAGTGGCCATAGATTATTACACCAAATGGGTAGAAGCAGAGCCACTAGCCAGCATATCCGTAGTAAATTGCCAAAAGTTCATGTGGAAACAGGTGATCACGAGGTTTAGGATCCCGGAATCCGTCATATCGGACAACGGGACACAATTCACCGATAAAAAGTTTAAAGGGTTTCTAGAGGGACTAAGGATCAAACAGAAGTTCTCCTCAGTCGAACACCCCCAAACCAACGGCCAGGTCGAAGCAGCCAACAAAGTCATCCTAAAGGGGCTAAAAAAGCGACTCGAAGGGAAGAAAGGCTCATAGGCAGACGAGCTAGCCTCAGTACTATGGTCATATAGGACCACCCCCAATCATCCACCGGCGAAACCCCCTTCCAACTTACATACGGAGTCGATGCAGTCATCCCAGTCGAAGTCGGGGAGCCAAGCCTGAGGATACTCCTCGGAGGAGGAAGTGAGGCGATCGAGAAAGACCTAGCCGGCGAGACAAGGCAAATGGCACACCTAGCGGAAGTAGCAATAAAGCAGAGAGTAGCCCTCAGATACAATGGCAAAATATTGAAAAGGAGCTTGGGAGAAGGTGACTTGGTTCTACAACGTAACGACACAGGACCACCAACACCGGGAGAAGGCAAGCTAGCCGCAAACTGGAAAGGACCCTACAGAGTAAAAGAAGTCCTTGGCAAAGGAGGCTACAAGCTAGAAAAACTGGATGGGAACGAGGTACCGAGAACATGGAACATGGCAAATCTCAGGAGGTTCTACTCGTAAGAAGAGATTCTACTTGTAAAAAGGGGCGATCACGCGACCCCAACCCCCCCGGGTTCCACCCCCACGTCCTCCTTTTATGTCTTATACAAATCATTATCCTTTTACCCTTCATTTATTTACACGTTACATTATTTCCTTGTCTAACAAAATAGTAAGCTTTACTTTTTGCAAGTTTTCTCTCTGCAAGTCTCAAATAAAAGCGCGGCAAAAAAGGCAAACGGTCGAGCTAACGGTAACTCGGGACTGATCACCCCGGGAACCATAAGGGACCAAGTGAAAACAAATCGACTCAAATAGTAAGCACCATGATAAACGGTTAAACAAAAGGTCGCGGCGGCCCGAGCAAGCGAAAAATAAAAGCAAGGCCACGACGGCCCGAATAAAAATCAACAATAACCAAAATAAACGCTTAAGCAAAAGCAAAAAAGAGTGTTCAAATACAACCAAAGGGCGCCTACTAGTAAGCCCCAAAAACAAATTACAAAAGGAAAGCAAGAGAAAGTCAGGAAATTTCCAAACGCTCAAAGAATATCAACAATCTTTCCACCCTCCACAGTCTTCATCACGCCAACTTGAGAGAGGTCAAGATCGGGAGCCAACACAGCCACCTGAAGCTCTATCCCTTCCTCAGTCAGCTTAACGGCATCGCGAGCCCCCTTCGCAAGATCTTTGTTCCTTTTCTTTAGAGCAGACATCTCCCGAGAAATCGCCTCCGCCGAGCTTTCTGCCAGCTTCAGCTTCTCCTCCAACTCCTCAACCCTTTTCTTCATGGCCACAGTCTCACCTCGGGTGGTATTAAGATCATTCATTAAAGCTATATCCCGATCCAACAGCCTGTTAATCTCTTTGGTGTCCTCTTCAGCATTCTTCTCATGATCGGACAACTTCGCCTTCAGAGACTCCTCCCGAGATCGTGAGTCCGTCAAGTCTTTTTGGGAGTTCTGAAGCTTCACCTCCATGGCATGATAGTTGGCCAAAATAGGCTCCACCTTTTTGGCAATAGCAGTAGCACGAAGAAGACTGCGATAAATCCACGTGGCCTGCCCAGAGAGATCGGCCTCGTGGAAAAATTCCTCGGTGTCAGGGAGCAGCTGGGACTCGATAAAGCCCCCAGCATCAAAATTTTTCTTCATAACCGAGAAGGCCTTGCCGGTATCCCGCTTCCTCTTCTTAGGATTACCCACAACCCTCAGTTCATCATCACCAAAATCTTCCTCAAAAATCTCTTCCTCCACGCTAGCAGACCTCTCAACTTTCTCGGCAGAAACAGTGCTTTCCCGATAAACCGGGTCAGCCCCATCCACCCGACCACTAGCCTCCCCAGCTTCCCCTTGCTCCTGGCTTGCCGAAGGAGTCGGCGGAGAATCACCCTCACCCTCTTCATTCCCCTTGATGAGGCCCATCAAGTCAGCCAAAGTCCTCTTCCCGCTAGCCATAGAAACTGCAAGCAAAAGGAAAGAGAAAGGTATCAACAATAGAAAAAAGAAAACATAAAAAGCTCAAAGAGAAGGTAACCCACCAACATACATTCGATTGGCCTCCCGGTCCCCTATCAACAGACGAGAATTAAGGTTCTTTTCGCCAAAAATGGCCAACAGAATATCAGTGATGTTGCGATCTTCCGAGCTCAGCCAGTCATAAGATACCTTTATAAGATAATCAGACCCCGCACCAAAACTCCAGTAGGTCGGGATCCGCCGAGCCCCCTCAGTCGTGAGCCAAAAAGGCTGATGACCTTCGGTCGGTCTAACCTTAAAAAAGGTAGACTTAAAACCATGGAAAGAATCCTCAAAGAGGCCAAAAATTCTGCGCCCCTGTTGGGCCTTAAAAGACATATAACCCTTCTTAGCCTTCCCCTGACCAGAAGGGTTCGTAAGAAGGAAGAGATAGAGAAAGACATTCACTGAGAGCGGTAGCTCGAGGTACTCGCAGACCATCTCAAAGCAACGGATGGAGGCCCAACTATTCGGATGAAGCTGCGACGGCGCAACATCGCAGCGACTCAATAAGCTCATAACAAAAGAAGAAAAGGGTAGACGAAGCCTCAAAGTCGTGAACATATGCTCGTAAACCCACAGCCAATCAACAACCGTGGGAGAAGCCAAGTTCTTTTGGCAGACACGCTCTCGACCAGCAGGGACATAAACCTGATAAAGCACCTCCTCGGGACCCCCTCCGCATAAGAGCCCAGATTGTCGTAACTTCTGGAGCCCCTCCTTGGTCATCTTAGAAGGAGTATCCCTCACGTCGGAGGAGACCCAAGCATAGTGGTCGATGAAGTTAGCCAAAGGGTGCTGAGCCTGACTCGAGGAAGCAAGACACTCGGCCATACCTACAGCGGGGGCACCACTTAGTCAACACGAGAAGTCGGGAACCATCAAAACAGGAAAGCAAAAAGAAAATACGAATCTCCCCCTAACCTCCCTGTACTAGCCCAGAAACATGAGCAAAAACGCAGGAAAAACCCAGAAACATAAAACCCAGTGGTACCCCCTCTAAAAGCAAAAACAAAAAGACCCAAGCACACGCAAAGCAAATACACGAAAGATAAAAAATAACAACCAAAATGAGAGGAAAGCCATGAAAGCTTACCAGGAGAAACAGAATTTGCAAGGATGAACAGGGAGCAAGAATGCTTGAAGCACCAGCAGCAGTAAAAGCAGGAGCAGTAGCAACGTAAGAAAGTAAGGAAGAAGGAAAGGAAAAAGTAAAAAAGAGGGGGTTACGAAATGAAAATAAAGGGAAGAAAGCGTAACCGCCGAGGAAGAGCGCCAAAAGACAGGGGTATATTTGCCATTTTGTCCAAAATCTCAAATCAATGAAATTATGGACATTTAATGCCCGGCGCCAAAACCAAGAAAGCAACACGGAAATTGAAGCGACCAAACACAAGGAAGGCAAAACGACACCAACAAGCCACCGAGAAAGAAGAAGACCCACCACCTCAGTAAGACAAACACGCCCAGCCACGAGGCCTAGACCTCGAGGCCGGCGCGTTTGGGGGCACTGTTACGGGCTGTTAGCCCAGCCCAAGAAGTCATCGGGTCAGGACACCGCCCCACCGAGGCCCAAAAATTGTAACAAATCCCTACGGGTCGGTTGGTCACGCCCGACCCGGAGATCTAACTAACCACGCTGAGCCTGCCACCATTCGGGTCGGAATCCCCAGGGTTGGTACCCGGAGTACCGACCTTAAGTACGGACGACCCGCACACGTGGAAGGAGACAGCTCGACACCTCAACTAATGGGCTAGGCCACCACCAGGCCCACCCAGCACGGTATATAAGGGGAGAGGACAGCTGAAGAACTGAAGATTGATGGTTTAGAAGTTATAGTAAACTCTCGTTGCAAGTATAGTTACTAAACCAAGCAATCAACCTTTCTTACAAAAGTTTTGGTTGTCACAAATAACAAACCCCTAAAAAAATTGATAACCGAAGTATTTAAACCTCGGGTCGTCTTCCCAAGGAACTGCAGGGAAGTATATTCTTATTATTGGTTATGAAGATTGTAAATTGGGGTTTTTAAGATGAGGAACAAGTAATTTAAATTGCAATTGAAATAAGTGAAAGATTGTAAAGTAAATAAATGACTATAAAATAAACTTTTTGGCAAGGTATGAGAAATTAGAAGTCCTATCCTAGTTATCCTTATCAATGATGATGAAGATTGAATCTTAATTCCACTTAGTTAGTCTTTACTTAAAGTAAAGAAAAGTCAAGTGATTAATTAGTTTGATCTTCAAATCCTAGTTAATCCCTAAGGAAAGATTGGGATTATTGAAGTTTAATTCAATTAGCAAAGATAACAATTATCAATCATGTTTGAGTTTGATAACTCCTGAGTTACTGAATTCTTAACCAAGACCAAAAAGGGAAAAAGTAAATCTACCGGAATAAAAATACCTTCAGATTGTGGATAAAAGTAACGTAAATAAAAGAAAGCAATTGTAAACTGAAATACCTCAAATAACATTAATTCAAAGAGTAATCTGTAACATGGAAGAATTCATAAATAAAATTGAGAAAATAATAAAAAGGAATATTGAACCTGGTAAAGAGATAATCCTGAAAGCGAACAAAATCCTAATTCTAAATCCTAATCCTAAAGAGAGAGGAGAGAACCTCTCTCAAAACTAAATCTAAATCATGGAAAACTAACTAATTGGAGACTCTCCTCCTGAATGGATGCATTCTCCCACTTCATAACCTCTGGTCTATGCCTTCCGGACTTGGATTTGGGCCAAAAAGGACTTCAGAAATCGCTGGGAGCGTTTTCTGTAATTTCTGGTGCGTGCCTCTGTCACGCGTCCGCATGGGTCACGTGGTCGCGTCAGTCATGCGGCCGCGTCATGTGCGTTCTACTTGTGGCGCGCGATCGCGTCAGTCACGCGGTTGCGTCGCTGTTGATTTGCGCTGGCATGGGCCGCGTTGCCCATGCGATCGCGTGGATGCCAGTTTCTTCAAAAACTCCGTTTTGTGCTTTCCTTCCATTTTTGTATATTTTCTTTCCATCCTTTAAGTCATTCCTGCCTTAGAAGATCTAAAACTACTCAACACACTAATCACGGCATCGAATGGAAATAAAGGGTAATTAAAATAATTATTTTTAAGCATAGGAAACATGTTTTTCACATACATCATATAATAAGAAAGGGAAAGTAAAACCATGCAATTAATATGAATAAGTGGGTGAAGGATTGAATAAATCACTCAATTTGAGCACAAAATATATCATAAAATATGGGTTTATCAACCTCCCCACACTTAAACAATAGCATGTCCTCATGCTAAATCCAAGAGTAATGTTAGGTTAAAGTGGTGGAATGTCATGCAATGCAATCTAATCTAAATGCAACTACCTAAATGAATCATGCAATTCTAAATTTTTATTCACTTGTATATAAAGCTTACATGTAGTTGAATTAATTCACATTCTCAAGGAATCATATATATAGCCAAGCCTTAGATAGTGATAAAGTGCCTTTACAATTGAGATGGGAGAGAAAAACATTTTATAAACTTGCAAGACAATTTATAATTTAAGCAGAGGTATATGTTAATGAGCTATTGAACCCTCACTGGATTTTGTGTTTACTCTCTAGTCACTCAGTGTTTATTGGGTTAAACACTCTATTCTTCTTTTTTTTTATTCTTACTTTCTATAACTTTGTTCTTCATCTAACCAATCAACAATTATAGAATATAGACATACCAAAGTCATGAGGTCTTTAATTAAGGTTGTAATGGGGCCAAG
>NC_029787.2:43198712-43209049 GCF_000816755.2 Arachis ipaensis | reverse complement strand
TTTGTTTTTATCATCCATGTTCCCAATAGGCTTCCCACACTTAAACAATTACACACTTTTTATCTTAAGCTAACCAAGGATTCAACTTGGGATTTTTATTTCGTTTTTCTGTTTAAGGCTAGTAATATGGCTTATAGAATAAGAGGGGATTTAAAGGCTCAAGGGGGTTAACAAGGGTGATGTAAAAGGTAGGCTAATTTGGGATAAGTGAGCTAAAATTAAACAATGGCCTCAATCACTCTCTTGGTATGTATTTCTATTCTATAATCGGATATATAGATTAAAACAAAGTAAAGAACACCAGAATAAATAAGAAGGGCGGAACACACAGGAATAAAATTTATGGTTTGAATGTAACCATACAATTAAGCTCAAAACTCACAGGCTGTGTATTCTCTAGCTCAAAAATCATTTATCAATTATGTATGTCATGCAAGTAAAATTAAAAGCTCCCATTATTCTCAATGTAAAACTTAAGGTGGCTTTAAAGTTCTAGTGTTTCTCCTTGATGAAATGTTGTTAACTAACTAACATGTAATGCTATATACACAAGGTGTGTGGATTGTTTGTATTATGTTCAAGTTCCTAGTTTACTTTCTTTTTATATTTTCAATATAAACTAGGCTATCTTATGCTAAAAAGGGTAAACTATACTAATTAATCCACAATTTTTATAACTAATAAGTTAGAATTGCAACTAAACTAAATGGCTAAAATATGAACTAAAGTGCGAAATGCAGAAAATAGAGTATAAATACATGAAAATAGCAATGTATAAGTATTGGAAAAATAAAAATAAAAATAAAGAAAAAAATACAGAAAAATAGCAAAATAAAATGAAAGAGTCTATAGTGGTTCACCAAAAGAATACGCCAGAGATAGCGACCTCCCCACACTTAAAATGAAGCATCGTCCCTGATGCTCACTCAAGCAGGGTGTGAAGGGGTGTCATCACTGGAAGGGTGGGTAGCTGGAGTCTCTGTGGTGGTGGTCTGAGGATCTGCCTGTTGCAGAGGAGGTGCTGATTGGATAGGGATCTCGGGGTCTACAACCTGAATCTGAGGCAGAGCCTCCTGATGTGATGTGGCCTGCTCTATGCCTGCCGGCGCAGCCTCGCTCTGTGGATGGGTCTCTGCCTCGTGATCATCCGCCTCCTCCTCAGATGCCTCGGATGGTGTGTCAGGCTCGAAGGGGATGTCGCCAGATCGTATCATCAGCTTCAGGTGCTCATAGCGTCGCTTGTTGCGACGCTCCATCTGGTCAAGCTACCGAAACAGGCGGTGCACTAGGTGATAAAATGGCTCTGAGGCAGGTGGAGGTGCAGTGGTGGTGGCAGGGGTAGCTGTGGAAGAAGAGGGGCCGGCAGATGGTGTGGCTGTCTCATCAGTAGCAGTAAGGAATGGAGGTCTGTAGCCCAAAGCCAAAAAGTTCCTGCTGTGAGGGATAATCTTCTTGCATTCTGCAGCAGGTGGCTTTTCATCAGCATCCTCCCAAGGCACGTCAGCTCGACGGCCTAGTTGTGTAATCAGATAAGGAAAGGGAAGAGTGCCTCGGACGTGGACCCTGGCCATGTGGTACCGGATAAAACGTGGCAGGTACAGGTCCTTACCCTCCATCACACACCATAGGAGGGTGATCATAGCGGCAGGTATCTCTGTCTCATGGGTACTCGGCATGACAAAATTGCTCAGGATCTGGTGCCATAGCCGAGCCTCATCATTTAAGTAAATCCGCTTGATTCCCTTTGGCATGGTGGTGTTCTGATCCATGATCCATGGAACGGTCGGGTCAAGGGCTATCCTGGCCTTGACTGCATCCCAATCAAAATTCATGAAGCGCATATCCTCCTCAGCTTTTTGATAACCATCCAGCTGATCAGATTTAAGCAGAAGCTTCAGAACATCCTCTATGGCCTCTTCAGTGACCAGAATCTGCTTCCCTCTTAGGTTCACTGCATCTAGGGAAGTTTTGAAGTAATTGCAGTAGAATTCCCTTACCCAAGATGCATTGATCTCAGTCAGGTTTCTTTCCAGGAAGAACCAGCCTCTTTGTTTGATTTGCTCAGAGGTGTATTACTGGAGTTCTTCTGGGATTTTCAAAGTCCTCTCTAGGTACAGGTTCCTGGAGGTTGCAAACACCGGATACTTTAGCTCACAGTATCGGTTTGCAAACTTTGCTGGATCAGTAGCAGGGAGTAGCTGGTCGGCCTTCTCCTGCGGGGTAAAGTTTTTCTCCCGCTAGGAGTCATCGTGCATGATATCCATGATGGACATAGAGGATTCTCCTCTTTTACGTTTGCCAGTAGTAGCCTTTGCTTTTCCTTTTCTTTGGCTGGCAGACATCCTAAAAAATAGAAAATCAGGATATAATAAAAATAGGGAAAACAAATAGGCAAATAATCAAAAGAAACACAAAGTGGAAAAGGAGCAATAGGATAATGAAAATGAGTTAAGTAAATGTGCATTAAGGATTGTATAGGAGTTAAAAGTCCGAAAAGAAGAATTCACAATCCAAAATGTAATGGAAGTCATGTTAATTAGGAAAATTAACATTATGCCTTGGTTAGAAGGTTAAAAGAAAGTGAAAAAAAAAATAGAAGAGATGTTGTGAAAGGTTAGGTTGGTTAGAATTGAAAAAGAGTTTAGGAAGTTAAAATAAGGGAGTTAGTAAAAAGTGGTTTAAGGAAAGTGGCATAATGATCATATTCCAAGTAACAGGCATTCACAATGAGAAGATATAGGTAACTTATATCCAAACAAGGAAATTAGGTTGATGATGATTCAGATAGATTAGAAATAGCAAAAATTGGAATCTAATCATAAAAAATGTAGATTATGAACCAGAAAATCAAAGAGAATAGGAAAGCTTGCCCTGGCATTCATTAATTGTTTTGGTAAAAGCAGAGTAAAGCAGAGTTAAATAGCCAAAACCAAAACATGAATGAAAGTCAAAAACAGTTTATAAAAATTTGGGCAGCATTCCGGCTAAAATTGGATTGTCCCGGAAAATAAACAGCAATCAGAATAGTTCATATGAATTAAAAATACAGCTGTAATTACATATAGGGAATATGAACATGAAAAAGCAGTGTAAAGAGCAGCATGAAACAGTAAATTTCAGCATATGAACAATACGAACATCACAACAATAGCAGAATTGCGAATTGATAAAACAAGAAACACGAACAACGCAATTAAACAGGCCTAATTCCACTAACCACATCCTAGGCTACCTAACAACCTAAAATCCACTACAACATGCATATCTAACAAGCCTAAATATGAACATAAACAGAAAAATATGAATTAACTACGAATGGATAGAAGGGTGGCGTTCGTCGGAACCTGGTAGGCGAATTAAGGAGAGTGGGGTAGAGAGGTGGCTGGGGGATGGTGGCGGAGGCGGTGGCTGTTGTTCAGGGGCAGGGGCTTCGGGAAGGGTAATGGGGGTAGGGGGAGACAGGGGCTTCGGGAAGGGCAATGGGGGTGGAGGGAGAGAGAGGGAAGGAAGGGAAGGGGGGCTTGGGTGGCGGATGGGGACGCGGCGGTGACGGCGGCGCGGTGGGGTGGTGATCGCGGAGGGGGGCAGTGGCGGTGGAGGGAGGAAGGAGAAGGAAAAAGAAGAAAGAAAGGGAAGGAGGAAGGGGGGTGGCGTGGCGACGGGGTCTGGGTGGTCGGCGGGGTGGCGGCGGTCGGTGATGGTGGCTGGGTGGTGGTTGGGTGGTTGGAGAAGAAGAGAGGAAGGAGAAGGGTTTGGGGGGGCGCAAATGGTAGGGTTCGCGTGACTGGGGGGTTATGAAATTTGAATCCACGTGATTGCGTGGGGCACGCGTTCGCGTGGTTGGGCTGAAATGGTGGTTGACGCGATCGCGTGGGACACGCGATCGCATGGAATGGATTAGGGAGCGAATGACGCGATCGCCTGGGGCATGCGATCGCGTCGCTGGAAATTGTGCTAAACGCACGATTCCAGCGTCGTTTCAGCGCAACTCTCTGTCTCCTTTTGGGTTGTTGTGTAATCCATGCGACGCGATCGCGTCGCTCACGCTGTCGCGTGGGATTGACGTTATGCAAGTGACGCGATCGCGTCAGGGACGCGACCGCGTGGGCGTTTTGTGCAAAACGCACAATGGCCACACGATTCCAGCCTAACTTTCTGGTCATTGGATGTTTACGCCGATCTCTAGATCACGCGGCCGCGTGAATGACGCGGATGCGTGGAGAGTGTTTTCGCAACTTGACGTGATCGCATGAATAATTCCAGGTTCAATGAAATAAAATAAAATAAAACTAAAAAATAAACAAAACGAAATAAAATTAAAATTGAAAAAGGAACGATCATACCATGGTGTGTTGTCTTCCACCTAGCACTTTTAGTTAAAGTCCTTAAGTTGGACATTGGATGAGCTTCCTGTTATGGTGGCTTGTGCTTGAACTCATCCAGGAATCTCCACCAATGCTTGGAATGCCAATAGCCTTCGGGGTCCCAAACTAGGCATGTAAAGCTTCTGAGCAGCTTCAAATAGATTCTCAGGTTCCCGGGGTGACGAATGTCAGAATAGATTCCAGGATCCCAAACTTGGCTTTTAAATCCGCCTTCGTCTTGATCTATATTTTTCCATCCGAGCGGTTTAGAAATTAGATTCTCACCAAGATAACCAAACGTTTTCCGAGATCCATTTGATAGATCATGATGCCAATCCGCACACTTCAAGTTGAAGCGTGGAACCTTATGGAACTTTGTGCACCAGCTCTGAGCACGAGCCATTTCCCTTTTACTCTTAAAGCCGCAGAGAGCTCTAAGCTGACCATCTGTTTCAAGCAAACCATATTCAAGTGGAAAAATAAAGCTAAAGGTTAAGGATTGTACCCACTTGAAGCTTGTATTGGGTGGTAATGGCCTTGGGATAGGTGTTTTCTGTGGTTCTGTGAGCTCTACTCCCTTGTGCTCTTCTGTGAATTTCTCCACTTCCATGCAGACTTCTTCAAATGCATCCATGTCCTGATCAAATCCTTCTATGTCCTCCTCGTCACTTAAGTCATAAACGGGAGGTTGAGAGAAATCTACCTCCGCGTCATCTTCGTATTCACTTGGGGAAGATTCTTCGATCTCAGAGAATTCACTTGCGGATGCAAGTTCATTTCTAGGAGAACTTGACTTGTGACTATCATCATCAAGAAAATTTGCTTCTTGGATCATTCCATCTAGTTCTTCATAAGAGACTTGCTTTGGGGGTTGTACACTATCCTCTTTAGCATCAATTGTAACGGCCTTGACAGAATTCTCCACAACTCTGGGTTCCCATGGAAGTTCAGTGTCTCCTAAGTCTTCAACCAACTCTTCTTCTTGTATAATGACAGCTTCCTCTACTTGTTCTAATATGAAGTCATGCTCTGTCTTGTCCACTGGAGTTTCTAATATCTCCTTCATGCTACGCCCTTCATTAGATTATCCACATGGGGCTATGGAAAACCCTTGAATGTTCGAACGTCTAGAAGATAATTGACTTATTGCTTGCTGCAGTTGATGAAGGGTTGTTTGAAGTTGATCTACTGTTCCCTTGAGGCGAACTTCTGATTCTCGGGGTGATGGATTTGGACGTGGTACATTGGGAAGTGGTGGTGTTTGGGAGTAATTGGATTGGAATCGGGGTAAATGAGGATCATATGGTAGTGAATGGTGAAAAGGAGCTTGTGAGTATGGTGGTTCAAAGTTGTGTTGAGAGGATGGCCTATAAGCATAGGGTGGGCTTGTTGGTAACTACGAGGTTGTCCACCATGTCCATTGCCTTGGTATGCATTGTAGAATGGTCTTTGTCCATGATATCTTGGAAGGTGTTGCTGCATAAAGGGTTGATCAGATCCTCTTGGCTCCATCCATCTTTGATTGCTCTGACCTTGATGCATGTTCCTGTTATAACTTTCATTCCTTTCAACAATATTAGAACCAAACTCAAAGTGAGAGGGTAAGAATTCATAGTGACTAATAAAAATAAAAGGGAAAAATAAAAACAAATAGACGAGTAAAAGAAAATATTTACAATAACCAATAATAAGGCACACAGTTGCAGTTCCCCGACAACGGCGCCATTTTGAAGAACTGAAGATTGATGGTTTAGAAGTTATAGTAAATTCTCGTTGCAAGTATAGTTACGAAACCAAGCAATCAACCTTTCTTACAAAAGTTTTGGTTGTCACAAATAACAAACCCCTAAAAAAATTGATAACCGAAGTATTTAAACCTCAGGTCGTCTTCTCAAGGAACTGCAGGGAAGTATGTTCTTATTATTGGTTATGAAGATTGTAAATTGGGGTTTTTAAGATGAAGAACAAGTAATTTAAATTGAAATTGAAATAAGTGAAAGACTGTAAAGTAAATAAATGACTGTAAAATAAACTTTTTGGCAAGGTATGAGAAATTAGAAGTCCTATCCTAGTTATCCTTATCAATGATGAAGATTGAATCTTAATTCCACTCAGTTAGTCTTTACTTAAAGTAAAGAAAAGTCAAGTGACTAATTAGTTTGATCTTCAAATCCTAGTTAATCCCTAAGGAAAGATTGGGATTATTGAAGTTCAATTCAATTAGCAAAGATAACAATTATTAATCATGTTTGAGTTTGATAACTCCTGAGTTACTGAATTCTTAACGAAGACCAAAAAGGGAAAAAGTAAATCTACCGGAATAAAAATACCTTCAGATTGGGGATAAAAGTAACGTAAATAAAAGAAAGCAATTGTAAACTGAAATACCTCAAATAACATTAATTCAAAGAGTAATCTGTAACATGGAAGAATTCATAAATAAAATTGAGAAAATAATAAAAAGGAATATTGAACCTGGTAAAGAGATAATCCTGAAAGCGAACAAAATCCTAATTCTAAATCCTAATCCTAAAGAGAGAGGAGAGAACCTCTCTCAAAACTAAATCTAAATCATGGAAAACTAACTAATTGGAGACTCTCCTCCTGAATGGATGCATTCTCCCACTTCATAACCTCTGGTCTATGCCTTCCGGACTTGGATTTGGGCCAAAAAGGGCTTCAGAAATCGCTGGGAGCGTTTTCTATAATTTCTGGGGCGTGGCCTCTGTCACGCGTCCGCATGGGTCACGCGGTCGCGTCGCTGTTGATTTGCGCTGGCATACGGCCGCGTCGCCCATGCGATCGCGTGGATGCCAGTTTCTTCAAAAACTCCGTTTTGTGCTTTTCTTCCATTTTTGTATGTTTCCTTTCCATCCTTTAAGTCATTCCTGCCTTAGAAGATCTGAAACTACTCAACACACTAATCAGACTTCGAATGGAAATAAAGGGTAATTAAAATAATTATTTTTAAGCCTAGGAAACATGTTTTTCACATACATCATATAATAAGAAAGGGAAAGTAAAACCATGCAATTAATATGAATATGTGGGTGAAGGATTGAATAAATCACTCAATTTGAGCACAAAATATGTCATAAAATATGGGTTTATCAACAGCTCTCCCCCAAGGTACGTCACACCCTCACCTAATTCTGCCACCCCCAGTACGGACTCTGACTTGATCGTTGGAGTGTCCTTGCAGGTGGCCACCCCTGCTCCGTCCGTCCTCCGACGTTGCCCGCACGCGCTCCATGCCTGCTCGGGACCTCCCTCTCTCTCTCCTAGTCATCACCTACCGATAACCCAAGAACCCAGGTAACGAACACATACCTTCCATTTACCCCACAATTTAAATTTTGAATCAACAAAATTTTCATATTATGAACATACACATCACCATTTGTGATGTCTTTTCATTAGTATCTTATTAGTTATCAGTTATCACTTAGTAAAACGACACCCAAGTAGCTAGCTAGGGATCTTAATTCCTTTTTCAGCTAAATATATGAAAACAAAGAGAGAATTATTTGCTAAGGTTCTTCATAGTTCATACTGAAATGCACAACAATTATTTATTTATATTATATGCCCTCGATAATTATTCAGAAATGTAGATAAAAGTTAAAGTTGTTTACCAAAATGATGAACTATATAACGATATAGTTATATACAGGTTAGGATTAAGGAAGTTAATTAGGACATAAGAAGATATATAGAATAGAACAGAAAATTATTGCTTTGGTCTTTATTCTTAACAAAGGAAACAGAACAATTTGTGATTCTCTCTATAATTAGAACACCATGAGCATATTTCCTTTCATAAACCAATCAAAATTCAGAATGCATAAGAATGATAAAGAAGCCAAAACAACTTCTGCATATAATCAATCAACAAAGAAGCCAAAACAACTTCAATTTTTCAAACTTTTTTCCAACTAAGTCTCAGAAATTGAACCAATAAACATATTGTTCCCTGAATCAAGCTGTTTCAACCCACTAAAGTTAGTAACAAACTCAGGAAACTCCCCAAAGAATCTGTTATCACCCAAATCAAGAAACTAAGACTCTTACAAGAAGAAGAGTTAGGCAATGCAGCCATGCAGGTTCTGAAACATGCTCATAGAAGGAGTTTCCATGAACCCTAAGAGAAACAACTCTATCACATAATTTCCAAATTAAAGCAAGAATCTGCCCACTCAAAAGATTCCATGCACTAAATTTTAAAGGATATTTTGAGCATCAAAATTAATTTTAGTTTTTGCTTAACTATTTTAACATAAAACTTAAATAATAGAAATTAACTTAAAAAGAAAAATTGAAGAACCACAGAAGCAGTAAGTAGTGAGCGAGGAGTGCTTAGTGCTTACCAGTCACCAGAGAGACGATGAGGGATGAAGGAGGGACAACAAAGACAAGAAACCATAGATCGGAGAGGCGAGGACAGTGACGACGAGAAGCGGGAGCGACGCCGACGTGGGGATCTGGTGAGGATCTGAGCCCTAATTCCTTGGGTTGGTGAGCGATGGCGGCTGTGACAACGCCGACCGGCTTACTGCGACGGAATGAACTGTGATGGCGAGCCGGAGACTGACTGGTGGTCTGGTGTAGCTGAACCGAGGCTATGGTCCTTGGAGAAGAGCTGAAGAAGTGACAAAGAGGGTTGAGAACTAAATGGGACTATGGGAGTGACAGTGAGAAGTGAAAACCAACTAACCCTAATTTCTAAAATTATATATATATATAACCACAGAATATCCTCCTCACTGTCCCCAACAATATCGACCGGTTCATCCGCTGAATCATCATCTCGCATGGCATTTTCAACACGATCTGGTCCAACCTCATAGTCAAAATCTGGGACACCAACAGGCACAACAGCAGTACCAATCACAACACATACAGGATCCTAGATCGGACCGGAAGGTGCTACCACTGGCATTGACGTGGAGGCACCACCCATCATCGTCGACTGAGGATTTGGCACAGATGCCCCAGAGCTGTCGATGCCATCCTCCAACTTTGCAAATAACTCCGGTATTCTGACCTCCGAAAAACTCCGCCGACAGTGAAACAAGACCTGCAAGTCTTCATCGGACCCTATGACAAACGTCTTATACTTCACCCCGGCAGCCACAACGGTAATGGGAATCTTGTAGAACAATTTCTTAATCCACTTGGTCCCGCACACACCAAGCTTCTATAATATGCTTTGTTTTATTTCTGCCAACGTACTCGACGACCGAATAAAAACACTAAGGGGTTCCCTATCTGTGAATTTAACCCCGTGCCTATTACTTTTTTTTTTTATTTTTCCAAAACAATGCACCAAAGCAACAAAACACTCCTTCCCATCCATTTGTGAGGAATGAGACTCTTCTCAACTCAACAATGTATTTCAGGGGTATTTATAGGCAACCAGTCTCGACGCCCTCTCCACGTAAACCGCTACTGCCTCCACGTAAACCGCTACTGCCTGTAGCGGTTTATGGTCAAACACTACTGCACAAAAACCGCTACTGCCTATAGCGATTTCTGTTAAAACGCCCTTGCTCGTAAATCGCGGCTACCAGTAACGGTTTACATTATACTCTAATCCGCTGCTGGCAGTAGCGGTTTCTATAGATTGGCAAAAAAATGCAATTGCGTCTAGATTTCTGAAAATGTGTAATCAGGTAAATACGAGGACCATTTTATTTATTTGAGAAAATTGCCCACTAATTGGTAAGATTTTTAAAGGGAAAAAATTGAAGTTACAAAGTTTTACTTGGTGAATGTATTAGTTTTTATTTTGGAAACTTTTTTTCAGCATATTTGTTAGTCAAATTCACTTTTATTTAAGTTCCACCAATGATCAAATTTTTTTCTTTTCAAAAAATAACTACAAAGTTGCGTTGTAATCTATAAAAGTGTTTATGGATATAGAT
This sequence comes from Arachis ipaensis, assembly GCF_000816755.2. Lineage (NCBI taxonomy): Eukaryota > Viridiplantae > Streptophyta > Magnoliopsida > Fabales > Fabaceae > Arachis > Arachis ipaensis. Next base: position 43,198,761 of record NC_029787.2, on the reverse strand, counting down.
AATCCGATTACTTATTTAAAATCGATCCAATTTAATTATATTGGTTCTG
>NC_029787.2:43198244-43198649 GCF_000816755.2 Arachis ipaensis | reverse complement strand
ATATCCATTTTAAATTATTGATTAATGATCGAATTTTTAGTTCCACCGATCAGATCGAACCTTATTTAATAACTATGAATCTAATAACTATGGTAGCCGTTCTCCTAAATACACACAACTATGTGCAACCAACATTACAAATAATTTCCATGGCCAGCAACAATAAATTTCATTTACAGCAAAAGGTCCATTTTTCTCCGTATAGCCCCCTATTTGATAAGTTGTTGATCCTAACTCTCTTTCATTTTTCCAGGAAAGTGCATTTACAATTACAGAGAAAGTCCTATATAAGGGCACATTTATATTCTTGAACTTTGCTCCTTTTCTTCTGCAGTTTTAGAAGTGTCTAAACATGTATGGATTAGTATAGCATTAGATTTTTAATTTATCTACTTTCATAATTCC
>NC_029787.2:43197460-43198228 GCF_000816755.2 Arachis ipaensis | reverse complement strand
ACTATTATTTTTGTGTGTTTTATTGTTTATAACAAATATTTAATTTTGATGATTTAATTGTACAAAATATTTTGTACGTTGTCATTTAATTAAATTTTTTTAGGATGATTATTTACATTTTGTGAGTAGAGAATTATCTTTGCTGATATAGTAATATTTAGTTAGATTTATGCGCAAAACGTGTTTATATTAATGAATTCTTGATTATCTTTTGCTTAACATGCATTAATACATTACATATATGTTTATTTGTAGAAATCATTATGGCAGCACTGGTTACTGCTGCTTCAGCGTGTTCCTTTTACAATAATGTTATGTTACTATCACAAAACTATGGTATAAAAGGCATCAAACGTGACACTAGCCTAGGACAAGGACAAGGACTTGGAGTGAAGCGTTGTGCTTGTTGTGGTGGCTTACAAATTAAGGCAAATGCCCAAAATTATAATGCTGATGATAAGATTTCCAAAGCTGTTAGCACATCTTCTGTTCGTCAAAACTTTACCATCAGATCATATGAACTTGATGCTAATGGAATCGCATCTATTGAGACTTTGATGAACTATTTTCAGGTTTGAACTTACTCATCACTATTATTCTTAACCGACTTCTTGAAAATAAATTAAGGCATGGTTAATAAAGTAAACAAATTTGATCTCAATTCTATATTCCTGAAACTCGTAATCTTTGTTATTATATTATTTTACAAAGCACATAAATAAAAAATATATAATTCGTGTAAAATCTACATTAATAGATTTACTCAAA
>NC_029787.2:43195339-43196675 GCF_000816755.2 Arachis ipaensis | reverse complement strand
GTACATATATACTTCTAAATTCTCATACATAATAAGGTTGTGTTTGTTTTTGAGAATATGACAAGATAAGACACTGAAAATAAAATATAAAGAATAGAGACACAAAATTTTGTGTTCTTATATCCTATTTATTTGATGATAAACTAGAACAAATTATAAAAATCTAATGTATTTTCATTTTTTTAGTCAAAAAATTTGAGACGGAAATTATAATTATAAAAAATTAACAAGAATAATAAAAGAAAAAATGAAAAATAAGTTGTATTCTTTGTTAGTGTCTTCATGTCTTTGCTGTCAGGATGGACATAAAATACACTAATTCAGGACACATTATCTCTGTCTATGTCTCCGTCAAACACAATTTTGTATCTCTGTGTTTCTGTCTCAGTGTCCTGTCTCTGTAAATAAATACAGCCTAAAATTTAGCAGTTATGTCTTCAACTTATGCTCTAGAATTCAGAATTCAAATTTAAAAATAATCTATGCACGATGGTAGTTGTCAAAACGTAACTACTAGCGGTGACAGGCCATTAGAGATGTTAGAAGGAAAAAGAATAAAGATGTAAGAGAAAAGAGATTATGGATATAGAGATTAGAGAATATTTAAAAAAAAAAGTTGGTTTAAATTAATTAACTACCAAATATTAACTCTCTTAGCTTAGAATATTTTTTTCCTTTCAAATCTCACAAGTTCTGCATACACATTTCTCAAATCCAATTTTCTTTATTGCACAATAATATTGTTATTTTATACTCTCAATTATTTGTTTCATAGAGTGCTGTGGTTAATATCTTCAAGACAGTTGGAACCATCTATGATGTCTTTGGTTCCACAAAAGAAATGATCAAAAGAAACTTAATATGGGTTACTATTGAGATGCAGGTTGTGACTTATCGTTATCCTACTTGGTAAGTCTCGCTATATATTTGTTTTTTGGTAAGCTTTTTTAAATTAAAAAATTAACGAAATAAAACTTATATAAGCATAGCATTAGTAAGTCTTGGCTTTTATAGTTTTATTATTCTTTTAATTTAGAGTTTGCGTTCATAAAATTCTTTTTCATTTAAAATATTATTTTTCAATAATTTAATTAATGTTAAATTATATTATTTAACTATTGAAAATGAAAATGATGCAGGGATGATGTAGTTGAAGTGGAAGCTTGGTTATCTCCAGCAGGAAAGAATCCTGTGCGCTTCAATTGGATTTTACGAGATTTCAGAACAAATGAAGTCTTGATCAAGGCTTCCAGGTACAATATAATTCCATCTTTTTTAATTTAAATATATTTTCTTCCTCACTTAGCTAGCTTGTTCTGCTTCCAACAATAATAAG
>NC_029787.2:43194465-43195065 GCF_000816755.2 Arachis ipaensis | reverse complement strand
TTTCAAATGAATGTATAATAAATATTAGAAATTAAATGCTTTGATTATGTGTTTTATTCATTTTATTATAATGAATTCTATGGTGTAAAAAAAGAAAATCTTTTACACATGTATTAATATGTTGTCAAAATATATTATTGACAAGTGTCTAAAGTGAGAAAGACTGAAGATAATTTCTGAGCATGATCAGCAAACTACAGTATTTGTTGTTCCCTTATGCACGCGTTTTACCCTGCTAAATTTATAAACCTCATTAAACTATATTTCATTAGTGCTAATGTGACATCAAGTTGGACCTTGATTAAGGATGATTTTTTTTGTTTTTGTAGAATTGTGCAGATTATGGGTCAGGCCAGTTGAGTTTGACTGGGCTTCTTGTATTCTTATTTTGGACTAGAGTGAAACTTTCTATGAATATTATTGTATATTTGTATGTACAGAAATTTTTTATTTTAGACTATGAGACATATAGGGTAATGGTCTTTGAATTTTTTGTTATGTAATGTAAGAATCCTTTCTCAGCATCAATGGAGTTATTTGTCCATTGTTAGCGTTAGAAGTGACAGCAGGAGTAAGAATGAATTAGAAAATTGGTTAAGT
>NC_029787.2:43182786-43194434 GCF_000816755.2 Arachis ipaensis | reverse complement strand
GTTTATTTATTTTTATAATAATAAATAGGAATAAAATTAAAAAATTAACAATAATATTTAAAATAATAAAAATAATATGGAGAATAATAATGTTAGAAGATAATAATAATAATAGCAGTAAGAATAATATAACAAAAATAATAATTATAGTAAATTACCAACAACTATTACTACTACTAGTCAAAGGTATAAAGTTTATGAGTTATAGTTTAATGTAGGATTAGAATATAGAATTAATTGTTTATATAATTTATAATGTTACGATATATATGTTATGATTTAAGGTACTTAATCTAAGTGTTTGAGCTTTAATATTTAGGAGTTAAAGTAAATAGTTTAGAGTTATTTTCTTTTTCTCGAAGATAGTAGGTTATATTTCATTAATTATTAAAAAATAAAATATAAAGATGTCCAAAAGTAGGACAGCGTAATAAAAGGTGGGGATTTTCCAATAACACTACATTGAAGGCATTCATTCAACGATGCGTGGTCGAAAAACGAAGAAAAATCTTAAAGAAAAAAGAATGATAAATCAAATTGAATGGAACTAAGAGTTTGCCTCATGGAGGTGACGACCTAAACTGGGAGTTCTTTGGATTTCACGGAGTAACTTGACAGAGCTTGCTACAATGGCAGACGGCATTGAAGTAGAACCTTCAAAAATTAACTAGTTGCGAGCTTTCCAGCAGTTCCAGTAAATGATGGCAAGCAATTGAGGATTACGGTCAGCATTCTTCAACGGGTTAAGCATCTCTGTTGATGCAGTCCACCATGTCCAAAAGTCATTAGGACTCTGAGGGGGAAGACAGTCACGAAGATAACTCTGAGACCATACATCTTTAATTCTAGAGCAATCGATCAAACAATGAGTGACTGTTTCTGTTGCTTCATCACAGCAGGGGAATATTAGTGATATAGATGGGATGCGGTGATGAATCTGAGCAAGCACCGGAAGTCGGTCATGGAGAGCTTTCCAGATAAATAGCTTAATTTTATGAGGCAAGTTCAACTTCCATAGATCAATCCACGGCTTTTTCTGCTGCATATAATTAGGGCAAAGCTCCAGAGGCGGATGGTAAAATAAATAGCCAATTCTGTAACATGAAGCTGTATCATATTGCTTGGATTTGTTCAAATCCCATTGCAATTTGTTCCTACTCTGCTGAATTTTAACTGACAAAATCCTGTTTGCAACGTCTTGGGGAAATAATTGTTGAATGAAATTCTGATTCCAATTCCTGTCTTCAGTAATTAGATCTTTAACTCTTGGAACTAACTCAGAAATATCCTGTCTATTTGGCATGTCAGAAATCATTAAAGGATACGGAGGAGGTAGCCAAGGATCCTCAAAGGTTCGGATATTCTCTCCAGTACCCACAGCCCAATTAAGACCTTTTTCAACAATCTTTCGGCCTTCCAGTATGCTCCTCCATCCCCAAGAAGGTAAGACTCCAATTTCTGCCGTTATAGCATTACCATTGCTAAAGTATTTACCTCTTAGGATTTTGGATAATAGGGAAGTAGGCTGTATTACGAGTCGCCAAAACTGTTTGCCTAAAAGCGCCAGATTTTGGATTCTGAGATCTTTAAATCCAAGGCCTCCTTCTCTTCGTGGGCGAGTCATAGTGTCCCAGCTAATCCAAGTCATCCGCCTTTCAGAACCTTTTTGTCCCCACCAGAACTGAGAAAGTAGATAGTTTTTTCCAAACCTTTTCTTTGATCATACTAAAAGTAGCTTTTTTCGATTTAGAGACTGTAGACGACAAACCAAGGTATTTATCCTGAGCCCAATATGATCAATATTCATAGAGTTAGCCAGTAGTGTACGAGTAGTGGAGGAGTGTTGTGGCTAAAGAATACAGCAGATTTATTAAGATTTATCCTCTGGCCACTGATGTTTTCATAAGAATTCAATAAATGCAGGATATTTGAACATGCTTCAAGATTAGCTTTACAGAATAAGATGGAATCATCAGCAAAGAGGAGGTGGTTGACCTTGGGACATTGCCTATGTATCTGAAGACCCTGAATTAGTCTGTTTTGTTCTATCTTGTGTAGCAAGAAGGAGAGACCTTTTGCACAGAAAAGAAAAAGATAGGGAGATAAAGGATCTCCTTGTCGAATACCTCTATTTGGTTTGAAGAAACCATAGGGTTGTCCTTCTACAATAACAGAATAAGAAACAGTTGTCACTAATTCTCAAATCCACATGATCCACCGGGAGTCAAAACCAAACTTCTCCAATATAAACCAAAGAAAGTGCCATTCCACCCTATCATATGCCTTACTCATATCTAATTTTAGCGCCATTTCATTTCGAGTCCCCTTTTTTTGTTCTTCAAGTAATGCATACACTCGTGAGCAATTAGGATATTATCAGAGATTAATCTGCCTTTAATAAAAGCACTTTGCGTAGGGCTAATTAGCCTATTCATCATACCCTGAAGTCTATGTACAAATACTTTAGAGATAATCTTGTAAAAGACTGAGGATAGGCTTATTGGTCTTACTTGAGTCATATCTTTAGCATTAGAAATCTTGGGAATAAGACAGATCTGAGTGTGGTTAAAACCCTTCAAAATTCTGCCCCCCTGAAAAGAAGCTCTTAACTGCTCGAAACACATCACCACTAAGTATGTTCCAGAAGCTTTGAAAAAATTTTGCTGTCATACCATAATCTCCTGGAGCACTTTGAGGGTGAATGCTAAATGTTGCACGTTTCACTTCCTCCATAGTCACTGGTCTTTGAAGCCTACGGTTCATGTGAGCTGTAACCTTAGGTTCAAAATCAGTAAACAGAGGTTCAAGGTTCTCATGACAAGTGGAGGAAAAGATGTCCTTGAAATAAAATTCAGCCACAGAAGCAATACCAGCATTTGAAGTAGCCACTTCACCATCACTGCCAGTTAGTTGCCAAATTTTATTCCTTCGGGTTCGATTTCTAAATTTCTGATGGAAGAAAGCTGTATTCTGATAACCGGATTTGAGCCATTTGACTCTAGACTTATCTTTCCAATAAGATTCCTCATTTTGCAATGCTCTTTCAAGTTTGTCCTCTATTTCTGAAATGATTTCGCCTCCATGAATTCCTGCTAAACGAAGTTCCTCTAATTCAGCCTGTAGTAAATCAATCTCCACCTTCGAATTAGATTTGTGTTCTTGCTGCCATCTGACAATCTTATGCCGACAACGCTTTATTTTTTGAGTTAGGATATACATGGCTAAACCATCAATCTATTCGTGCCAAACCTCTCTAACAATCTGCCTTATTTCATCATTGGAACACCATCTTTCTTGGAATTTGAATCGACGTTTAGATCTCTCAGTTCTCGGATTAGAGTCTAAGAGAAGAGGGGAGTGATTTGACCCTTATTCTGACAGTCTAAGAACCGTTGCATTGGGATAGAGTTGCCGCCAATAAACTCCTACCAGGAATCGGTCCAATCTTTCCTGTATCAACTCATCACCCCTTTGTCTATTCGACCAAGTGAATGGTCTTCCGACCATACCAATATCAATCAGAGAATTATCATCAGTAAAACTGTTAAAGGTTTCAATAGAAGAAGGAGATTTAGTACCCTCACCTGCTTTCTCTAATTGATTAGAAATGACATTAAAATCACCCATTAACACAACCTTACCATCGAACTGTTGGGTGACTGAAGTTAATTCAGCAAACTGAGCCATTCTATGTTGATCATTTGAAATGAGATAAACACCTAGAACACCATAGGGATCATTAGAACCAGCTGTCAGAATTGATGCCGCAATGAAGAATCTACCATGCTGTTAAATCTGAACAGTGCAACCATCCCTCCATTCCATTGCCAAACCCCTGATAATCCATCCTGATCCACAATAAACCATTCCTTGAAACTACAAGATCTTAGTTTTCCTTCAACTTGTCGAGATTGATTTTTTGTTTCACAAATAAAACCAACCTCGGGGGAGTAGGATTTGCAAATCCCTTTAAGATTGTGGATTGTCAGGGGTCTCCCCAAACCCCGACAATTCTATGAGAGCAGTTTCATATTTCTTTGGGTGCCACTTGAGGGTTCTGAGTCTCTGATTTGTTGCTCATGGTGTAGAGAAAATCAGAATTGGTATTTAATGATTCCAGAGAGAAATAAGATATATGGAATGAGTGAATTAGAAAACAGAATAAATTAAAAGAGGAATGAATTGGGAGAGAAAACGAAAATTAGGAAACTAAGTGGGAAAGAAATTAAGAGAAGAAATTAGAAGAAGATGGAACAGACTTTGACAAAGAAAAGACAAAGAAAGGTGTAACCATGGAGGCGATGTAGTAAAACCCTAACAAAGCGTGAACAAACTCATAAGGCGCTAGATGAGGAGTACGTACTGACAAACCCCATTTGTAGGGTTTATCTTGTATTGATTTTTGGGGATTTTATCACCTTTTACCCATATTTATTCAAGAAATAGCATGGTTTTGTATATTCTCCTTTAATTGTGCTTGAATGTGAAAACATGCTTTTTAGGACTCAAAATAGCTAAATTTAATTCACCTTGATTAAACTATACTTACAACGAGATTTCATTTGTGAAATTCTAAACCGTCAAAAATCCATTCATCAAAATGGCGCCGTTGCCGGGGAATTGCAATGGTGTTATGTTATTGGTTATTATACATATGTGAATAGTGTGAATGTCTTGTTTTTTTGCTTTGTTTACTATTTGTAGAATTTTGTTTCCCTTATTTTCTGTTAGCTTTTGATTTTTGTTTTCTCTTTTCACCATGAATTCTCATTTTGGCTATGAGTGTGATTACAATTATGTTGTAGGTGATGGGAGCTACAATGAAGATGTGTGTCAAGGATGGGATAACCAAAGGTGGGAGGAGCCATATGCTTATGATCAATCCTCTTGGCAACAACCTCCACTAATGCACTATGAAGAAGAGCCATTCTATGATGCATATCAATCCAATGGCTATGGTGAATCTCCTTGTGACTTTCAAGAACCACCACCATATGCCTATGAGTCATATCCTCAACATGAACCTCAACCACACTCACAAGCCTATTTTCAACAAACACCTCCATATGACCATGATCCTTACCTACCATACCAACCTCCTTTTGAACCATAGAGGTTTGGAATGCTTGGATTGGTGCAAAAACATAGAAAAATTTTTTGAAAAACAGAGCACCATCCGCGCGCGCGCGTACATGGCGCGTACGCGCACTTCCAGCATTTTCGACCATCCACGCGCGCGCGCCATGCGTGCGCACGCGCGGATTGAGAAGTTCCAACCTCCATACATTTTCCAGAGAGTTGTGCCTGCGCCGCGCCAACGTTGTGCCTCTGGCATTTAGAAACTATACTTGCAACGAGATTTCATTTGTGAAATTCTAAACCGTCAAAAATTCATTCATCACGTACTCCCGCATTAATTATTTAGTGCTTTTTTATTAGTTTAGAGTTGTTTGATAATGAAATAAGATTAACGGTATATAATAGAATAGGATATACACAGTATATTTAGAGTTAAAAATTTTTTATTTATAGTTTAAGATTTAAGAGTTAATCTTTGTAATATATATTTTATTATTTATGACTTATAACTTAGTGTTTAGATTTTAGGGTTGAGTTTTAGAATTTAATTAAAGATTGGTGAACAAAGATAAATCATTTAACGTTTAGGGTTGAATTTTAAAAGTTTAATTAGAGGTTGATAAAAAAGGTAAATATTATTGCTAATTGCTAAATTTTATGGAATAGGGTTAAGCTCCACAAATTGGATCTGACCCGACAGATCTAACCAATCTCCTAATCCGTTTTCATTTTTACTGCCACCTCTAACGCAACAATGGACAAATAACTCCATTGATACTGAAAAAGGATTTTTACAATACATAACAAAAAATCCAAAGACCATTATCTATATATCTCATAGTCTAAAATAAAAAATTTCTGTACATACAATAAAATTTATAAATAGGGCCTCATTCTTGTTTAAAACAAGAATACGAGAAGCCTAATCAAATTCAACTGGTTTGACCCATAATTTATACGATTTTACAAAATACAAAAAAATCATCCTTAACTAAGGTCCAGCCTAATGTCACATTAGCACTAATGAAATATAGTTCCATCAAGTTTATAAATTAAGTAGGGCACGTGCATAAGGAAACAACAAATACTATAGTTTGCTGATCATGTCCAGAAATTATTTTCAGTCTTTTTCATTCTAGATACTTGTCAATAATATATTTTGACAACACATTAATACATGTGCAGAAGATTCTCTTTTTCTACACCATAAAATTCATCTTTTATTAGATATGCTTTGTGTCTTGTGCAACAGAGTCCTAACTCTTACTCTTATATATGTACATTCGAATGTGCATGTACATATAGTTACTTGTTGGAATTTTCTTAAGTTCCATTTTACACATGGTTTACACACACAAAATTAAAAAGTCTGTAACATATGAAATAGGGTAAAATGTACGATTAAACTAAATCTAATTTAATATTATACAATTCAACCAAACTTAAAAACGTTACATGAATCTCCCAAATGCACGTTTCTATATAAATCGAATGAGTGTCATTCGATTTACCAATTTTCATAATAAATCGAAGTTGTCCAATTCAAATATCAAGAAATTGCAAATTAAAGCAGCTTGAGTCGATTTATGTATGCATGTCACGTCCCTTAGTAAATTGAATCACATTGATTCGATTTATTCATGGATGTAATGCTCCTAGTAATTTGAAACAAACTGTTTCGATTTACCCTTAGTTTTGTTCCTATATAATTCGAATGGGGCTGATTTGAATTACTATGCATTCATAAATCAAACTATGCAAATTCGATTTAGTGTGAGGTCAACCTATATAAATATGATATGAATGTGAATTCCTTATGAGAATGAAACACAATGACTAGTGAGAATAGTTTTTTAGTTTTGGTGCACTATAGAAGGCCCATTAAGAAAAAAAACATGTTTTGAAAATAAGTTTACTGATAAGGATCCCCTTAGTGTTTTCCTGAAACGTTCAACGAGTTTTGCTGAGTTCCTGAATTCTATAATCCAGACATTGGGGTTGCAAGGCGTGAAACGGATTGAGAAGTTATTCTATAAATTCCGATTTTAGTTTTGCGGGATGATGTGAAATACGATTCGTTTGTCATAGGGAGTGATGATGATTTGCAAGTTCTGTTCCATTGTCATCGTCATCATCACCGAATGTGAAGGCGAGTATCGGACTTGTCGCCAAATAATTGAGTCCCCAAAAGTATCATGATATAGGCCCGGGCATACCTCCTAATAGTGATGCCATCGGCGCCATCAGGAAGCTCTCCGAATGGGTCCTACATCCAACTGCATCTCCCCCATGCTGGGCGACCACCCTCGATGTATCACTCAAACTCTGTCAGGCATCCACTGACGTAATGTCCAACGATTGGCAGTCCTAACTGGTACATCACGTCCTCCAGTGTAATCGTGCATTACTCAAACGACATATGAAACGTGTGTGTCTCTGGACGCCATCGCTCCACGAATGCACTCACCAACGGCTCATCCCACCTAAACCAAGTCTCGTTCAGCCTCGTAAGATGGTATAAACCGGTCATTTGCAAGTACGGAATGATCTTCTCGTCCAAGCGCATATCCTGCTGCCGTCTCATGCTCGTGATACATCGGTAGAGCTGTATAAACAAAATAACAAATTGTGTATTATAATCACATCAAAAAATATTTCTATAACAATATTAAGTAATGCATATGTTAATGCGAAGAATGTCATAAATGCAACCAAATAAGATTACGGGTTCAAACACAAAATAACATCATATATTCATTAAACTGGGCCTAATAAAATAAGTTTATTATTAATAAAAAAATTGATTTAATATTCAAGATCGCACAATGTTGGATCACAAACAAGTTCATTGGGTGCAATATTGTCGTCACATGATTTCTGACTAAAACATAGCAGTTCACTACTAATGGTTTTAATAATAACAATCCAAACCCCAACATAGACTTCAATCACTACTTTCACTCTAACTAAGTTTCACTATCTATTATCTTCACTATTCATATTCTTCTAATTATTTGTAATCACTATTTAAATTAAAACTTGTCTCGTCAAACCTCTAGAAACTAATAAGTCATTAATCTAACCACTCTATCTAGTTTAAAAATTGTAAATTATGACTAGCGTTCTAAGAAACAAAAAAAAAAAAAGAAAATTAAACATCTAATCTTATTTTCTTAAAAAAATGTATGCACTAACCTCTTCATTGATGACACTAGCAATATGGGCAACTCCGTCCAAACGATAAAACGATTCGGGTTATCCTCCATTAGCAGCGTATCTGAATGTTGGAATGTTTGGGTTGAGGTTTCTCTGGAATTTAGTGGGTTAGAATTTGTGAAATGTAGTTCGAATAAGCTCAACTTGAACTCTTTTTTTATAGGGAAAACACAAGTAAATCGACTCAACTCAAGTCGAAATACCATGGGCACCATTGTGTATAATTTGAATCAGTTCCATTCGAATTATATAGAAACAAAACTAGGAGTAAATCAAAATAGTTTGTTTCGAATTACTAGGGACGTTACATGCATGCATAAATAGAATTACATTGGAATAAATGTGATTCGATTTATTAGGGGACGTGACATGCATGCATAAATCGACACATGCTACAACGATTTGCATTTTTCTTGGCAATTCGAATTGGGCAACTTCGATGTACTACATAAATTGGCAAATCGAATGACACTCATTCAATTTATATAGAAATGTGCATTTGGGAGATCCATATAACATTTTCAGGTTTGCCAATTTTGAATTATTCTTTTTAATAATGATGGCTTTTTTTTTTTAGGTTTTGAGTAATTTTTTAATAGTTTTAATTTATATGTTTTTTTCCTAAGTTTCGGGTGTGTTTTTTTTATAAGTTTTGGATATTTTTTTTTTTATGTTTTAAATGTTTCTTCTTTTTAGGTTTGTATGATTCTTTTTAATAGTTTTAGACTTTTTTTCTTAATTTTTGCCATTTTTTGGATATTTTTTTCTTATGTTTTGGAAAATATTATAAAAAATATTTGAAATCTCTAAAATTTAAACATCTAAAATCTAAAAAAGTATTGTTTGTTTTCATTTATTTTTTAAAGTACATTCCCAAAAAAAAAATTTGACCTCTAAAATTTAAACATCCGAAACCTAGGTATCAAAATAATGCCTTCGTTTTCAATAGTTTATTTTCATTTACTTTTAATTATACATTCTTAAAAAAACACTCGAAATCTCTAAAATTTAAACATTTGAAAGTCAGGAATAAGAACTATCCAAAATTATCTTTTGATTTTGATAATGCCTCTATAGTGTTTGTGTCATCATGAACAAATTGACAAGAAAATTGTCAAGAATACCAGAAGAAGTTCGACGAGAGATCTGTTTTGTAAATTCCACTCTAATTCTAGAAGATGGCTACAAAATCTTACCTAAACTTGATGATACTACAGCAGATTATATTTGTAGTAGTCTAAAAGTATGTAACTCTTCTTATTCATAATTAATTATCGATTTTCTAGTTAATTAAATATTATATGAAGTGACTAATTAATAACGTGTCTATATTAATAAATATTTAGCCAAGATGGAGTGATATTGATGTAAATCTTCATGTCAATAACGTGAAGTACATTGGTTGGATTTTGGAGGTAATTTATTCCCCTTTACGATCACAAGCATGCATATTATATCAATTAATTGGGTTCATTTGATACAATTACATACATGGGATTTTTTAATTAATTTATTGATTTTCTTTCAATGATGCAAGAGTATTCCACGATTAATGTTAATGAATTATGAGTTATCTTGCATGACTTTGAAATTCAAGAAGGAGTGTGGCATAGACAGTAAACTACAGTCTCTAGTTGCGATTTGTAGTGATGTCGACGACGACAACAACAATAACAATAATGATGATGATGTTGAGTACAATCATGTGCTTCGATTTGAAGATGGTGTTGAGATTGAGGGGAAGGACTAAGTGGAGACCCAAACCTGCTAACAACTTTTACATTTCTAATCATGTACCAGAAGCTTCCATTGACGATTGATAATTGGGAGTTACATTAGTCCCTATATATGCGGGCCTGTATGTGGTATTACAGTGATGTTAGGGAGACAAAAAAAATCAGAACTTGTTTTATTTAATATTTATTAATTGTCGCAACAATTAATAAATATTAAATAAGACAAGTTATAACCATTTTTAACTAATTTTTTTTGGTTATCAAATATTTTTGATGGTAATATATAATTCACAACTGTTATTTATTTGTGTAATAAACTAATGATAATATGAGTATTTAAGTGGTATTTTTACTGCTTGATGTTGTTGACACCTTCAAATTGTGATGATCATATAGTAGGCGTCGGAAAATAATTCATTAGACTTAGTTAAATCAAAATTGTTAGACACCAATCAAATCACATGAACTAATTATAAATATTAAATTGATCACAATGAATTGAAAAAAGTTTAGTTAATATATATTCTCAAGAAGTGTGATAATATAAAATTATTATTAGTAAAAAATTTTAATTTTTTTAAAATATATTCTCAAGACATATGATAATTTATTTTAAGAAAACTCGAGGTAAGACCATGAATTAGTGTTCTATGAATTAGAATAGAAAAGAGAAAGTGTGCATATAGGAAAAATTTGAGTGAAGAATGAAAAGGAAAACTTGCAACTCAAGGAATTATATTGTAGGAGAATTATGAAATGTACATAGCTAGCTTCTACTCTATTCAATGCACACTTAATATATACTACTGCAGAAGCTATCCAAGGATCTTAGCTAACTAACTTAGGGGTGAGCACGGGTAGCGGGTACTCAATTACCCGTCCGAATCCGAACCGAACCAATTAAATCGGTTCTGAAACTAAATTGATGGTTTTTGTTAGTGATTGGTTCGGGTATCGATTTTGGAGGTGCAGAATCCGAACCAACCCACGAACCCGATCATATATTAATTAAATAAAAAAATAAAAAAATATATATGGCTTTTCCATTAGACAATGATTATTCATTATTAATATGTTTGGATTTTAATGAGTTTAGTTTTTAATGTATTTGGTGTTTAACATGTTTGGATTATTTCTATTGACGTTACGTGTTTATTGTACTTATTGAATTTTTAAGATAAAAATCTGATTTTTTTTTAATGAATTTCAAAGTCATCGGGTACCCAATTACCCGAATCGAACCAATCTGTTCTTAATCGGTTTGGTTTGGTTTGGGTATATATACAAAAAAAATGCAAATCCGAACCAAACCAAACCAATTACATTTTGATCAATTTGGTTCTAATTTTACCATAAACCCAAACCAAACCGACCCGTGCTCACCCCTAAACTAACTAATCAGCAGTAATAACAATACTAACTAATCAAGACTCTTACAAGAACAAGAATTATCATTCAATAATCTTTGATCTTGGTTTGTTTATTATCCTCTACAATTTTTAATAAAAAAATTTAATTTATAATTTTAGCATGTACTTTTAGAATACAAATGAGCTAAACCTAAATAAAAAAAGTGTTCGCGTCAATTAACTATTACGAGTAACATTTAACATTTAA
>NC_029787.2:43152380-43182591 GCF_000816755.2 Arachis ipaensis | reverse complement strand
ATTACTTTTATTCTTTTTTAATTCAAAATATTTGTTATTAATTATTTTTTATGCCAAAATAAATTTTTGAATGATACGTTCCAAAATCTGCGACGGGGATCACGGAAGTGAATCAAGGCTCCCGATTCTTCACCCTCTCTCCTTCTCGGCGGCTACGGTGCATCGGTTCTCTCTTCCTAGTATCAAAGGTGCCAACCTCCTCCATCCAACCATCCAAGCGGCGCTCCCTTCTCGGTACTCCTCGATCTGTGCCGCCATTAGCGGTGTTACGTTTGACCGTCGTGCATGTTGTTTTCGATTGCGGTGTAACCTTTTCATCTTCTGCTCATCGATTGCCACCATTCTCTCCATCAAATCATTCACTTTAAATCTCCCTCGTTGCTTCTTCCCGGTGTGTGCCACCATTGACGGTGACATTCGTGATCGTGGTTCAAGTTGTGTTCCTGACTCGATAACCGGAACTCCCAAAAGACTATCACACCAAGTGTTTCCTTCATAAAGAAGCTGCTGTCGCGGTGCAAGGCTTCCAGAAGAGAGCATCGTCCATGGAGTTTTCAATCCCGGAAGGCGGATCGAATAGCACATTGATCAATTCAACCCAAGGCGATGAAGAATTGAGTGTGGGTAAAGTTGTTATTCAAGAGCAAAAAGGGTCTAAGGTATGTTTCATAGGCTGGTCTTGCATTGTAGGTAATTTTATGACAATGTGTTATGTGAATGTTTCTTATTCATGCTAATTAGATATTTTTTAAGTTTATTTATTTGGAAAATTCTGGTACACTGATATATTTAGTTGAGATATTATTAAAGTATGCTAGGAATTGCTATTAAAGAATTACCCAGCATGTTCTGATCCTAAGAATTGCTATTATTAAAGTATGCTTGACTCTCATATGTGTTTGCAATATTTTTTTGATATTTTTTATTGGAGTCATTCATTATATAGTAAGGATCTTAAGTTGATAAAAGTTTTTTCCGATGTCTTTAATTGAAGGTCGACGAAATTACCGATGTCATTGTGACTAGAAAGGATGAGTTGGACTCGAGACACGAGATTTGAATTATTCCTTATTGTTTGTTATCGTGTTATAGTGACTGTGTTAATGCTAGTTTTAATTTGTATTTGGTTTTGTGTATTGACGTTACAGTTGCCAGATCATAGTACGGTCAGTGAAGAAGAAATCCCAGTCATAGGAATGAGTTTTAGTTCGTTACTTCTGGCTCAGACTCTTCATGCAAATTATGCAAAAAAAGTTGGGTTCGTGACTAAAATCAGAAACACAAATTTTGACAAAATGTGGAAGGAATCAAAGATACCGATTAATCAATCTATTCACTACACGTTAGAAGGTTATTGAGAGTCTCTAGTGAAAGCAACAACTCAGGCAAACATAATTACAGGTACGAGATGCAAAGAAAGGATGTATATCATGCTGGACAAGGAGAAGGAAAGTTGGGTTATGTCTAGATTAGAATTGAGGCATTCTCACCCCTGTTCGGCCAAGAAAGCTGTCCACTATCATGAGTACAAGGAGTTGACCATGCATGCTAAGTGCGTCATTACGGATAACAATGAGGCTGGCATAAGACCCAACAAGACATATCTAGCACTGGCAAACAAGGTTGGTGGGTCTTCAAACTTGAGTTTTTCAGAAAAGGATGTCAGAAATTATATCACAAGCAAACTCCGATGTGCTGATGACAATTAGACTTTAAGGGGATGATGAATTATTTCGTTCGAATGAAGGAGATCAATCCCAACTTCTTTTATGCCATAGATGTTGACGATGCTAATAAATTCAGGAGCACACTTTGGGTAGATGCAAGGTGCAGGGCTTCGTATGAATATTACGGAGATGTGGTGTCGTTCGACACCACTTACATAAGAAACAGGTCTGTATACTTATTGGTGAATTGCAAAAGTAGTTATCTTTTAAATTTGTTTTTCTGTCTCTCATTTGTTGTTGGTGTTTTCGCAGGCATGGTCTACCGTTTGCATCCTTTGTCGGTGTAAACCACCATGGGAAGTCTACTCTTCTTGGTTGTGCTTTACTTGGGAGCGAGGAGACCGGTAATTTTGAGTGGGTGTTCACACAATGGGTGAGATTCATCGGGACTACGCCAAGGGGGATCATCACTAACTAGTGCAAAGCCATGGCCGGTACTATTAGGAAGGTCCTACCGGATACTGTCCACTTATGGTGCATCTAGCACATAATGAAGAAGTTACAATTCAAGCTCGGAGGTTATACTAGGTACGGAGAATTGATTGCTAAGATGAATCACATTGTGTGGAATTCTCCTTCTGTTGACTCTTTTGAAGTTGATTGGGCTGTATTCATCAAAGAATTTGACCTAGGCCAGAACAAATGGTTAGCAAGTCCGTTATCGTTAACTTAACTCCCATCTATTGGTTGCATATTGCCTATTTATTCACTGTTGGTAGTTCTTTAGATTTGATTCGGTTGTTGTGTTTTTTTAGAAGTGTAGTCGATTTTTCTATTTTACCTAGTCAGTGGATGTTCTTTTCAATACACAAATAGATGGTCTTTCTCATAGTAAAGTTGGATGTTTTTTTATTTGTTGTATCAGTCCTTTAGAAGTGGTCATCATGTTGTGTCTAAGCGACACTCTTATGCTTTGTTTTCTTATGTAGACTTGTATGCGAATCAAAGGAAGTGGGTTCCAATATTCTTCAAGAGTGAATTTTGGGCCAGTATGTGGAGTACACAGCGGAGTGAAAGTATGCACGTATTTTACGGTGGGTTTCTGCATTGCAAGAGTGGGTTGGTTCAGTTTGTGAATGAATACGACAATGTGCTTGGAAACAATGAGCAAAAGGAGCTGGAAGATGATGTTGCGGACTTGAAAGGAGTCATCCCATGCATAGGGAGCACATGCATTGAGAGAGAGTTTCAGCAGAAATACACCAGTAATATGTTCAGGATCCTTCAGCTAGAGGTAAGAAAAAAAAACCGATTGCGTGGTTCGGTCAACAGAACAACAGGGTGATTCAATTTCTGTTAAAGTGGACGAGCAGAAGGTATTTTGGGAGAAGGCTGTCTACCACACTTTCACAGTAGAGTTTGACCCATTGGGTCAAAAGGTTCGGTGTGAGTGCAACAAGTTTGAATCCCCTGGTATATTATGTTGCCACACCTTTGCTGTGTGGTCATACTATAGAGTTGGCACAGTACCGAGCTGCTATGTTCTTCCTCGATGGAGTAAGAACGTCATCCGCAAGCACACTTATATTAAGAGTATCCATGATGTGGCTCGGACCGATGAAAGCCACAACCTGTTCAGGCGTTTGTGTTCAGAGTTCTATAACGTTGCTCAGGAGTTTGTTGCTTGTGATGAGGAAGCAGCCATCTTGTGGTCTGCCCTTTGGGACGCAAAGTCCAAGATGACTGATTACCGTGCCAGCATGCGTTCCACTACTTTTGCTGCGACTCAGAATACCATCCCACACAGAGCGCAGGCGGTGTTGTTGTACATGACATACAGGGACCCTCAAGAGTTAAGACTAAAGGACGGCCGAAGAGTAAGAGACTTGGAGCAGAGTTGGACAAGTCAATTAAGAAATAGATGCAAAAAGGAAGAGAAAATCGCATCCGGTATGTGCTAGAAGTGAGGTATATTTCAATTTTTTTTGTTGGAATGGTGTTGTTGATTCATCTATGCTGTTTTGTTTTTTGTGTTGTGCATTTTGTAGGATGTTGTTGACCTTCATACAGATAATGATCATGATGGTTCTGTAACTAAAAGATTTGAGGATTCTACTACTTGGAATGCATCAGATGGTTGCGGATTCATGTCCCTGTTGAACTCTTTTAGGCATAGATAGTTATCTTTTCGTTTTGGTTGTTCATTTTTTGGTGTGGGTGATTTTTCATACTTAGATAGATTTCGTGGTTCTTTAGACACAACTGAATAAACTCTGACTATTTTTGCTTTGTCACTTGCATTGATACTGTTATGACGTATTCAGTAAAAGAAATAATAGCACAACTGTGGTTATCTTTTATCTAATTATTAATTATTATAGTGACAAGACTGTTATTGTTTTAAGATCACAAAGTGTCACTTATTTGTTGGCAAAATACAAATAGATTACATCCGTCATGAAACCTGCTGAAGAACAAAATATCTAAAAAAACAAAAGGCATTCACTTTTCAATGAGGTACACGCATTCACGAATGCTTAACACAGGAAACAAAGAAACCGTTCCCTAAACCATCCAATTCGCAATGAAAAAAATATCACAATGCCTATCAGAAGCACCATCCACTTAAAAACTTGGTTAAAGTCACCGGTGCCAACACAAACGAACCTGCCGAGTCTTCTGATTACGACAGAAGGCCGTGCAATGCTTAAAGTACCGGCAACTTCACAATTTTAGCAATAGAAAACAAGGATAAAAAAATAAATAAACTTTCATTTAGTTAACACCATGCTACTTAATGGAAAGAAGTGCCACTTATATGTAGTCATAAACAAATGGGGTATATACACCGATCAGAGTAGACTAACTAGTATAATAAGGCAATGCATTGCTTAATGAACTAGAGAAATCCACAATTTGAGAACAAATTACTTGACAATCGCAAATTCTTAACACATGAAACCTGCTGAGTAATAGCTAAGAAAACAAAAGCCATTCGCTTCTAAGTGAAGTACACGCATCCGCAAATGCGTTGCACGTGATAACTCGGAAAACATATCAAGAACCATCCAATTCTCAAAGAAAAGAAACATCCTAATGCATATTAGAAGCACCATTCACGTAAAAGTTTGGATAAAGTCACCAACAACTTCACAATTTCAGCAATAGAAAATCAAAAACTGCAGTGGAACAGGATTTCTCAGGCTCACACGGAACTGATATAAGGCAAAAAATGCCATATAAATGTCCACAAATCTAAAACAGGGAAACTATATAAATAGTACGGCAAGTACACGTTTTCATGATTTTTACCTTGGCATCTATCTTCTTCCATTGTCTTCCCCCTTGCTTGGCTTTCTCATGGGTAACCCCACAAGCTGCAGCATGGTCTTCGTGCTTGGTGCTGTGAAGGATGATCTCACTGCCTTAGTCTTGTTTCTTTGTTGGTTGCGGTACACAAGATGGCTGTCAAATGCATCTAGAGCCTTTCCTATGACTGAATTATGCGAACCCATCACTATGTCTAGTATAATTTCCTTCTGAAATTCCTGCAGAATGCTCTGAATGGCAAAATCGTGTGTGAGAGGGAAATTTTGGTAGCATGAAAGAAATAGATCAGAAAGAGGTGTAACTTAATTGTGATAGGATTTTTAAATTCACCTTGTCCCAAAATTGCAAGGGTTTATCTAGACTCCAATACTGCATGAACTTGATCACGTATACACCACAATCACAGCTACATGTATAAATAGAAATATTACTTTTAACCATGGGACTAGGTATCATTATTAAGTGAATTGCTAGTAAACTTATTAATAGGCGGCATTTTCAACTGACCCGTTATGTTGTTTTGGGATGCTGGGATAGAAACGAGTCAGGCCCTTATCCGTGGGCTCGTATGCGGGTATCGACACTTTAGCTATGTCTTCAATAATTCTCCCCTATAAAGCAACTACACTTTAACAATACTACATTTTTAACGACTAAGGATGTTGTTGCAATAATTGGGTGATATATGCTTACTGCATAAGCATGTATTTTTGACCTTTCATCATTATGCTCTCCAGAATGCATACTATGCAGTACCCACAACCTTTTTTGAGGAATCTCAAAGGCAGCTACCAATGACGATCGATACAGACGGGGAAAAATCACTGCGTTGTAAACAAAATTATAAAAACATTAACATGCAAGCATTAGTCTGTTCACGGTATCAAACACCTAGAATTACAGGCAAGAACCATACAGTGTTTATTATAATAAGTCAATGCAATGCTTAATAAACTAGAGACAACCACAACTTCCTCACTAAATACAGATACTCGCAAAATTCTTAACACATGGAACCTGTTGCGGAATATCTAAGGAAATAAAAGCAAATCATATCTCAATTAAGTACATGTAGTCGCAAGTGCCTAATACATGAAAACTCAGAAAAATATACAAAACCATCCAATTGGCAATGAAAAGAAACATCCTAATACCTATCATAAGTAACATCCGAGTAAAAACCACTGCGTTGTAAACAAAATAATCAAAATAGTAACACGCAAGCATTAGTGCATTCAGTGGCATCAAACACCTAGTATAAAAGGTAAGAACCATACAATATTTAGTATAATAAGAAAATGCAATGCTTAATCAACCAGAGACATCCACAATTTCATCACTAGATATAGATAGTTGCAAAATTCTTAACACCTAGAACCTATTGCGGAATATCTAAGGAAACAAAAGCAAATCATATCTCAATTAAGTACATGTAATTGCAAGTGCATAAGACATGAAAACTCAGAAACATATACAGAACCATCGAATTGGCAACGAAAGAAACATCCTAATGTCTATCATAAGCAACATCCAAGTAGAAACCACAGCGTTGTAAACAACCGTATCTAATCAATAGCATGTAGGCTTAGTTAGTTCCTATTGTCGAAGAATAAGATGCAAGAACCATACGGTTTCCACTCATCTAGCGCATGACTTACCCATTTTCTCCTAGATGCTGCTACTTTGTGAAAGTATCTAGAATCAGCACTGAATTGAGGACCCAGCCCTACATAACTCAAGCTCGGGACCTCCCTGAAAGAATCCAGCTTCCTCTTTTACAACACCGTTTCCTGTAAAAATAACCCTATTTAGTTTCAGTACACAAATCTTAAACACTAAACATCGACAAAATCATTCATACCGAAATTCCTAGAGGAATGCAGTAGAAGTCATCCTTAAACCGTGATGATTCCGAGTCATTAAAAGTGAAACACATCCACTAAACGATCTGCAATGTTAAATTTAAATGGTTAGGGACATCTTTATGAGAGATTATACTTATTAAGAACTCCGTTCATTCTAACAAGGTGTTAGTATGTTCTACTTATGTTGCTGTTCACCTAACAACAGGGTCGCTGTGTGCACAGGTCCTCTCGGAGCAGTACTAGATGTGGCCTTCCTTCATACGACGCCACGGCCTGCTCTTCCCCTAACGACGTATTGACAGCCCATCAACGCACTCCATCCTCATCATCCTCATCGAGCTTTTGCCCATTTAGCAACGGATTCACCTTTATAGGAGTACACTGGGTAGGGTTCTTTTTCATCTGAGTCATTCTGGGTGAATTCTAGTTGCTCGGTGGACTAGGTGCCTTGCAAGATGGAGTGGTTGGCATAACGGTCTGCAGGGGCTCCATGTACTGTGGTTGCTCAAGGTATTCCCATATTCTTTTGCTCTCCGGGTCTCACATCGACAAGAAATCTGGGTTACTGCGTCAAAATCAATCCATGTTAGAGAAAAGTAAATTTTTTATGTTTATATTTCCTAATTTCCTGACGACTAAAATAGACAAAAAAAAGAGTGTTGCATAGGAAACTTGCCCGTCGAATTCCCATTCTTGATGCTGCACTAGTGCTACGGAGAGTGGGCCTGCATCGAGAGCTTTGGAGTCAGTTGTTTCATGGGGTGTGTTTTCCTGACTGAGGTTGTCGTCAGGGGTCTCCGAACTTGTTTTCTGTGGGAAACCTCCCTAGTTAAAAAATCGGAGCCTCCTCTTAGCAAGGGGCTCATTATCCTCGTCATCATCTATGCATAGTGGGAGATCTTTTTCTTCAGGTGAATTCGGGGTGGACCTACGTGGTCGGTCCTTTTTAACCCCCTCATTTTTCTTGGTAACTGACCTGCTTATCTGTATTATGCCCATCGGATATGTTACTTAAAGAAACATCCAACATTGAAATCAACCTTCTGAAAATACTTAAGCTAGTACAGAATTTAACCCGGCCCACAACCATGAATGTAAACTCACTTTCGGGCTAGTTTTCAACCTATCCGCGCGCTGTGAGCGTTTGCTTTTTGGAGGTGGATTTGTTGTGCTTCCAGTAGGTCGTCTTTCCATTGCTTCCTGCTCCCTCTGTCTACCGACTGAGCTTCCCTGTTTGTAGAAATAGCATGAATCAAATAGGCATAACATAAGTCAATTTATTAACATGCTGAGTCGTGAATACGTGCTTACCCTTTGTGCAACCGAAGCTTTTCGTGCACGCTTTCGTTGTGTTTTTTTAGCTATCTTTCTCCTTTCAGTTTCAGTTGATCTGCCTTCTACGTCTTCACTTTTTCCCTTTCTAGTCAAGAGGCGCCCCTGATTTAAGAAATGAAGAG
Organism: Arachis ipaensis; assembly: GCF_000816755.2. NCBI lineage: Eukaryota > Viridiplantae > Streptophyta > Magnoliopsida > Fabales > Fabaceae > Arachis > Arachis ipaensis. The sequence goes on along the minus strand of NC_029787.2, from coordinate 43,174,272 downwards.
ATCCAGGTATCAAAATCACATGCCCATGTATCACTAACACAAAAACCAAAAACGCAACAAAAGAACCCTGGACATCTTAAAAAAATGAAGTCATCCCCAACTACCTAACACATCTGAAATCAGAAAAGATATGTAGAAATAACCATTCAGCACAGAAAAGAAACATCATGCTGCCTCTCAAAAGCATCATCCACTGACATACTGGCATAAAGTAACCGCTTTCTATAAAGAAGTGAATACCTCGGAAATAATATATTGTTCCTTTTTTCTAGACTTTCTGAGGTCCACGTAGCGAGCTATGGCTCAGGTTCATGACAGTTGCCAAGCTAATCGTATTGCAACCGCTGAAAATAGAGTACCTGGACATAAGAAGGTGACAAGTTATACTCTACAACAAAAATGACATTCTCAATTTATTAATAGTCATTGAATGCGTCCTACCAGCATGACGAACATGCAGCCCTCAGAAGTTTTATTCCCTTTGAGCTTATACTTCTCGATTGCCGTGTCGAACCACTTTAGAGTTTGCAATGGCTAGTTGAATCTTTTGGGATCTAAAACATCCTAGACGGGATAAATGTGCCATGGCGAAATTACCTGTTGTGTTGTAGGGCACAGGAACATTTTCATTACCACCAGTATGAAATATATCCTGAAATCCATCCTATCTGATTATGTTGCAATTGGACAGTTGTAAACTAAATCTCGGAGTTCATTTGTTGTCCGTCTATGGAACCTCTTTTTGATGGCCACGTGGGACGGATTATGATCATCCAGGGATAGGAATGGATCACCTACATCATGTCAATGCGTCAGTGCAAGGTAAAATATATATACCCAATGATATTTGTGCGAATATGCCTATGACACACTAAGTAATTCAGAAAGTGGAACTTAACACTAGACGGAATGTTGAAAACCCGCCCGATTAACTCGGCATTGAGGCAGATGTTGCCAACGTCGAGTATAAAAGTTCTTGGCTTAACCTCATACGACTCGGCCAGGTGAACCATGATGGCCTGCTTCACTGACCAATTCGGAACAAGCCTCAAGAATCTGAATCCGATTTCATCAATCTCCGCAAGTTTCTCAATGGAGTTGTTTTAGTTAGCGTGCTCATCATGTCATGAATGTAGCTGGGCGAGCATCGCGACTATAACAATTTTTGGCAATGGTAACAGTAGCTGTAAGTCACAAATAGGATCATGTGCAATGACAGGTCGATAACGGTAAATATCATTGTACCTTTTTTCCCATCTTAATTGGCTTTTCTGCAACACAATCCTGGTGTGCGTTCATAAGAAACAGGCCCAAATCCTTTAAGTAAAACTGCATATGAAATCAGAACCAACATCAAAAGAGTTCTCAATTAAACATTGTTGATGCTGCTATACAAAACCCATATCAATTAATACCATATAAAACCCAAATTAGAAGCAACATCTATCAAATTGCAAGATGTTCATTTTGAATCACTTCCAAAATTAGAGCATATGTCCAACATGAAGAAAAAATAGCATGAAGAGATTCTTAAGTTAAACAGTTTGAATTAGATATGGGTTCAGGATTGTGCAAGGTTGGAAAGCAACCAGGTAAATTTGGCATATAGAAACAATGACTTAACAAGTAGTAAGATAAAAGAAGAGAAGGAGAATCGATTTCAGAGCTCCAAATAAAATGACTCTCGGACCATGATTAAGATCAAAATTAAATTCGACCAAAATTAGACTAAATTTAATATAAATTCGTCATCAAAATTCCATACCACTATTAACAGAATAGCAACATTCAAGCTCTAATCACATGCAATTAAGCAAAATCCAACTCCTAATAACAGCATCTTTCGCTCTCTAATTTCAGCAATATCCAATCTCTAGTTACAGCAATTCAACAACATCCAACAATTTAGCAAGGATAAATTACATCGACTACAACCACAGTTCCTGAACCTTGGTATAGATAAGCAAACAAAATTAAACCCTGTGCGCGAGCGTCGCGCCCTGATTTTCATTTTCTTCTTCTTTCTTCTCTCCTTTCTCCTTCTTTCTTTCCCCTTTCTTACTTTCTTCTTTATTTCTTTAACTTCTCATCCTTATTCTCTTTCCTTCTATTTTTCCTATTGCATTTGCATATTTTCATTCACTACATTTTAATTTTGTGCATATTTTTATTCTCTTTTCTAAGTTTATTATTTTTCCTTTGGTGTTAAATGTTCTTATTCAACTGTTGCATCTTTTCTTCTATTATTCCGATGCTTCATGACTTATTTTATACTGTTGGGTAATTTTTCATAGGTCAATGTTAAATTTTTATGACACTTGTATCCCAATTACATTGACATGAATTTATATTGTCTTTCATTACCTACTATCTCTTCCCATTTGTTGCAATTTTTGCACTATTCATATACCATTTGCTTCTACTGTTTTCTCACTTGCATGTTGTAGCTACCATGTAATTGAGACCCTCATTATTTGGCATTAACCCACCCATATCTTATTTGTTTTCTTATCTTTATTTCTGGGTTACTTTTCTTCTTTTTCTTCTTCTTTCAGGATAGCCACCAAGAAGGAAAAGGGAAAGCGTCTATATGGAGTGACAGACAAGTCCATCTGCACAATCTTTGGAGAAAAGCATCAGTTGTAACAGCCTGTCCACTTGCACATCTTAGTATGCACCGAGGACAGTGCAATATTTAAGTGTGGGGAGGTCGATACCGACTTCCGTGGGTTAGTTATTTTCTTCTCAACACCAATGTTTTATTTTCTTTGTTAGTTCATTGTCGCATTTGTATGTTTGATTGCATGATTGTTTGATTTTGTGCATATTTTACCACTACTTGGTTGAAGTAATAATTTCTTTTTCAAGAAACTTTTTGTAGCATTCACTAATTTAAATTAAAATTTTTTTTGTTAAACTTGCTTGAAGAATTTTATTTTGGAACATGATTTAGAGCTCGAACATACAAAACCAGTGAGATTTTGAGCCTATTTGATTGGTTGCATTTTATCAACCAATATTCTGTTTTAGTGTGTATTTTTCTCTCTAAAATTGTGATCTTTGTCTCGCTTAATTCTATATTTCCATTATTTAATGTATACATGCACTTATATGATTGAGGTCTTGTTTCACTGAGCTTACATACCCATATGGCCTTAACCTTTTCATTCTCCTTTGTAAACCAATGTTGAGCCTACTTATCCCATTTGTTCTTTACTTTAGAACATCGTTAACTCTAAGCGGAAAACAATATTGTCCTTAATTTGAATCCTTGGTTAGCTTAGACTAGTGAGAGTGTTTGTGATTTAAGTGTGGGAAAGTTAGGTTTGGAAACATTTGGTTTCAGAATTGGGTGTTGTATATTCTTGTGAAAATGTGCAAAATAATAGTTAAGCATATATTCTTGCATTCAATATCTTAATAGTATGCATTGAGAAAAAAAATGAAAAAAAATATTTAAAAAGAAAAAAAGAGAAAAAAAAGAAAAGAAAAAAAAAGAGCAAATAATAAAAGGGGACAAAATGCCCCAAGTAAATGGTGATAGCAATGCATATGTACTATACTCGAATTAAGATGCATGAATATGTGGTAAACAGAGTAAATGGGTAGTTAGATTTTGTATTGTGATTACATGGATTATCTTAAGTTTGGTGGGAAATTTAAGTTAATTAAGGATTCAAATTTTAGTCCACTTAACCAAATACAATCCTACCTTGACCCTAACCCCATTACAACCCTTAAAAGACCTGTTGATATATGTATTTTGTGCATTAAATTTTTGTTGATTGGTAAAAGAAGAGCAAGTCTTAGAAAGCAAGGTTAGTAGAGAATTGAGAGAATCGAACATTAAATACTTGAGTGATTAGAGTGTATACACTTCCGGTGAGGGTTCGATGCTCGATTCTTTGTTCCCGGCTTTCATGAGCTATTTTCTTCTGCAAGTTTACTTGTACTTATGATTTGAATTAGTGATATCCAATTCATATTTTATCTTGAAAGATTTGCTTACTTTTAACCAAGTACGTAAGAGTATTTTGCATTTAGTTGTATTCATATAGATAGGATGCATTGCATAAGTTCTACCATTCTACCTTCACTCTTTTGGTTCTCCTGAGCTTAGCATGAGGACATGCTAATATTTAAGTGTGGAGAGATTTGATGCACCACTATTTCATGGTACATTTTATGCTTAATTGAGTGGATTTTATCCACTAAACTCACACTTATTCATATAATTCGCAAGTTTTACATTTTCCTTCCTAATTCTGTGCTATGATTGAAAACATGCTTCTTTGGCCTTAAATTTGCTATGTTTAATCCTCTCTTATTACTATTCGATGCCTTGATGTGTGTGTTAAGGGATTTCAGGGTTTATAGGGCAGGAATGGCTTAGAGAATAGAAAGGAAGCATACAAAAGTGGAAGGAATACAAGAAATTGAAGGAATTGCTAAAGCTGTCCAGCCTGACCTCTTGGTACTAAATCGATCATAACTTGAGCTACAGAGGTCAAAATGAGGCGGTTTCAGTTGCATTAGAAAGCTAACATCCAGGGTTTCGAAATGATATATAATTTGCCATAGTTGCCACGTTGTTAGGCGATGCGCACGCATGGATCACGCGTACGTGTGACTTGGAGAAAATTCAATCCATGCGCACGCGTGGATGACACGTACGCGTGACAGAGTCATGTGCTGGACGTATCAGAAATCACTGAGGGGAGATTTCTGGGCTATTTTTGACCTAGTTTTTGGCCCAGAAAACACAGATTAGAGGCTACAGAGTGGGGAAATCCATTCATTCATACACACACTTCTCATTATTTAAAATTTAGGTTTTAGATGTAGATTCTAGAGAGAGAGTCTCTCTCATCTCTCTAGGTTTTAGGATTTAGGATTTCTTCTTTCAATTTCTCCTTTGGTTCAGGTTCAATGTTCCTTTACTTTAGTTTCTCCTTTACTTTTATTTATTCTATCATTCTAGTTTATTTATTTCCCCAATTTGGTTTATGAACTCCATGTTAGATTTGATTTCTTTATTTAATGAAATTTGAGGTATTTCATATTTATGATTTTAATTTAGCTTTTTATATTCTTAGCTTGAATTGAGTAATTGGAGACTCTTGAGTTATCAAACTCCTTTGTTGATTGATAATTGAGAGTTGCTAATTGACTTGAATTCCACTAACTCTAGTCTTTCCTTGAAAGTTGACTAGGACTTGAGGATTTATACTGATTTATCCACTTGACCTTCCTTCATAGTTAGAGGATAACCAAGTGGGAGCAATGAATAATTCTCATCACAATTGATAAGGATAACTAGGATAGGACGCCCAGTTCTCATACTTTGCTAAGAGTTTTTCTTAGTTATTAAATTACTTTCCTACAATTTATTTTTCTTATTCCTTATCCAAAAACCCCAAAAAGATAATCTTCCATAACCAATAATAAATACACCTCCCTGCAATTTCTTGAGAGACGACCCGATATTTAAATACTTCGGTTAATTTTTATTGTGTTTGCTTTAGTGACAACCAAAGTTTTTGTACGAAAGGATTCTTTGTTGGTTTAGAAACTATACTTGCAACGAGATATTATTTGTGGATTTCTTTACTAGCAAAAATCCGTTCGTCAAAATGGAGCCGTTGCCGGGGACTTGCAAACGTGTGCCTTATTATTGGTTATTGTAAATATTTGTTTTTTCGTCTCTTTGTTAGTGTTTCTAGTTTTAGGAGTTTATTTTCATTAATTTTTATTAGTTTTTGTTTTTACTTGCTACTATGAATTCTCACCCCTATTGCTATGAGTTTAGTTCAAATTATGTTGCAGGGAATGGACGCTATAATGAGAACATGCATCGAGGTCGGAATAATCAAACATGGGAGGAGCCACGAGGATCTGATCAACCCTTTCGGCAACAACCCCCTCCAATGCGTTATAACCAACAACCATTCTATGATGCATACCAAGACAATAGTTATGGTGGACCTCCTCGTGACAACCAACCTCCACTAAATTACTATGGTCAAGAGCCATTCCAGGGTGCGTACCAAGATGATGAATATGGTGGACCCCCTTGTAGTTACCAACAAGCCCCACCATATGCTTATAAACCCCCTCTTCAACATAACTTTGAACCACCATACCCATAAGCCTCTTACCACCAAACACCCCCATATAACCCTAATCCTTATCCACCATACCAACCACCCTATGAGCCATATGAACCATACATAGAGCCACCCCACTTCCAACCCAACTACACCATGTCCATATCCATCCATCTAAGAGCCATATGATCCTAATCATGCAATCTGAGCACAAAAAGAATCAAAGAATCATCTTAAGAAAACATTGGATCAATTTCATGCAACTGTTCATCAATTGGAGTAAGCGATAAACCGATTAGCTTCCCAATGTTTGGACACTCAAGGAACCCCCATGGCTTCATGTGGAGAATCTAATGAAGAACGTTGCAGGAAGGAGACACCAGAAACTCCGGTGGACAGTGAGAGGCAAGATTTTGTATTGGAACAATTGGAAGAAGCTACGCTTGCCAGAGAAGATGTGGAAGTAGTTGCAGACTTAGGAGATGCTGAACCTCCATGGGAACCTTGAGTCATAGAGCCTCTTTCTAAGAAGTTTGAAGTTGATGTTGAGGAGGGTGTACAACCTCCAAGGCATACCATGATTGAAGACTATGCAGAGGTCGATCAAGAGATGGAGATTAAAGAAGAAGAAGCACAACCTCCCATGCCCTTGGTAAGTAATGAAGAAGAAATTCAATTGGAAGAAAGCTACCAAGAGGAAGAGGTTGAAATTGAAGAATCTTGCAAAGAGGTGGAAGTTGTCAAGGAAGAGCTCAAGAGAATGGAGCTGGAAATCACCTTGCCAAAATTGTTGGAGACCTCTCCCCCAAAGCCATCACCATCCATTCCTTCATTCAAGTGGGTAAATCTTTCATCTCTAAGCTTAATTATCCCACTTGAATATGCTTTTCTTGAGATGGATGGGCAACTTAGAGCTCTTGTGGCTTTATGAATAAGAGGGAGATGGTTAGTGGTAGGAGTTGGCATGCCAGGTTCAATATGGTTCCACACGCCAAATTAAAGTACAAAGGTTGGTATAATTCTCAATTGAATGGGTCTAGGAAGTTGTTTGGATGCTTCAGTAAGAATTCAAATTACTTGCCACCCGGTTGGAAAAATAATGATTAACAAGAAGACGGGTGCAAAAGCAAGGTTTGGGACCCTGGAATTCATTCTAGCAATCAACACTCTCAGGGCCATGTCACTTGCTTTAACTTGCTTGAAGGCTCTTTGCGCATAGTTTGGGATCCCGGAGGCCATTGGAATTACAAACATTGGTGTAGATTCCTGGATGAGTTCAAGTACAAGCCACCATGACAAGGAGCTCACCTAATGTCCAACTTAAGGACTTTAACTAAAAGTGCTAGGTGGGAGACAACCCACTATGGTATGATCTTTCATTTTTATTCTTAGTTTTATTTTATTTTATTTTTATTAGTGTTCATTCATAATATCTGCATATTCATCTGCATTCTGTACCTTTGCACTGTTCATGAAAAAAAAGAGGGGGGATTGACGCGCACGCGTCGTATGTGTATGCGCAAATAGGCAGAGAGTTCTGCTGGAACGACATGGGAGGCGTGCCTGGCGCACAAGCCAACCCACGCGTATGCGTGCTGCACGCGTACGCGTCCCCTGCGTTTTTGCCAATCCACGCGTAAGCGTCCCTGACGCGTACGCGTGGGATTGCGAATCGGCGTAAAAAGGTGCTTGAACAGAGAGTTATGATGCCATGGTGCTGGAGCCGCGCAAGTTCTCACGCGTACGCGTGATCGACGCTTGCGCGTCCTTTCGCTTTTAGATCACCCACGTGTGCACATGCCATACGCGTATGCGTCGCATGGCTAGTGCAGTTTTCACGCGCACGCGTGCCCTGGGCGCGCGCGTCGCGTCCTGATTTTCATTTTCTTCTTCTTTCTTCTCTCCTTTCACCTTCTTTCTTTCCCCTTTCTTACTTTCTTCTTCATTTCTTTAACTTCTCATCCTTATTCTCTTTCCTTCTATTTTTTCTATTGCATTTGCATATTTTCATTCACTGCATTTTAATTTTATGCATATTTTTATTCTCTTTTCTAAGTTTATTATTTTTCCTTTGGTGTTAAATGTTCTTATTCAACTGTTGCATCTTTTCTTCCATTATTCCGATGCTTCGTGACTTGTTTTATACTGTTGGGTAATATTTTTCATAAGTCAATGTTAAATTTTTATGACACTTGTATCCCAATTACATTGACATGAATTTATATTGTCTTTTATAGCTACTATCTCTTCCCCATTGTTGCAATTTTTGCACTATTCACATGCCATTTGCTTCTACTGTTTTCTTACTTGCATGTTGTAACTACCATGTAATTGAGACCCTCATTATTTGGCATTAACCCACCCATACCTTATTTGTTTTCTTATTTTTATTTCTGGGTTACTTTTCTTCTTTTTCTTCTTCTTTCAGGATGGTCACCAAGAAGGAAAAGGGAAAGGGTCTATATGGAGCGACAGACAAGTCCATCTGCATAATCTTTGAAGAAAAGCATCAGTTATAGCAGCCCGTCCACTTGCACATCTTAGCATGCACCGAGGACGGTGCAATCTTTAAGTGTAGGGAGGTCGATACTGACTTCCGTGGGTTAGTTATTTTCTTCTCAACACCAATGTTTTATTTTCTTTGTTAGTTCATTGTCGCATTTGTATGTTTGATTGCATGATTGTTTGATTTTGTGCATATTTTACCACTACTTGGTTGAAGTAATAATTTTTTTTTCAAGAAACTTTTTATAGCATTTCACTAATTTAAATTAAAACTTTTTTTTGTTAAACTTGCTTGAAGAATTTTATTTTGGAACATGGTTTAGAGCTCGAACATACAAAACCAGTGAGATTTTGAGCCTATTTGATTGGTTGCATTTTATCAACCAATATTCTGTTTTAGTGTGTATTTTTCTCTCTAAAATTGTGATCTTTGTCTTGCTTAATTCTATATTTCCATTATTTAATGTATACATGCACTTATATGATTGAGGCCTTGTTTTACTGAGCTTACATACTCATATGGCCTTAACCTTTTCATTCTCCTTTGTAAACCAATGTTGAGCCTATTTATCCCATTTGTTCTTTACTTTAGCACATCATTAACTCTAAGTGGAAAATAATATTGTCCTTAATAGTATATTCTTGCATTCAATATCTTAATAGTATGCATTGAGAAAAAAATGAAAAAAAAATATTTAAAAAGAAAAAAAGAGAAAAAAAAGAACAAATAATAAAAGGGGACAAAATGCCCCAAGTAAATGGTGATAGCAATGCATATGTACTATACTCGAATTAAGATGCATGAATATGTGGTAAACAGAGTAAATGGGTAGTTAGATTTTGTATTGTGATTACATGGATTGTCTTAAGTTAGGTGGGAAATTTAAGTTAATTAAGAATTCAAATTTTAGTCCACTTAACCAAATACAATCCTACCTTGACCCTAACCCCATTACAACCCTTAAAAGACCTGTTGATATGTGTATTTTGTGCATTAAATTTTTGTTGATTGGTAGAAGAAGAGCAAGTCTTAGAAAGCAAGGTTAGTAGAGAATTGAGAGAATCGAACATTAAATACTTGAGTGATTAGAGTGTATACACTTCCGGTGAGGGTTCGATGCTTGATTCTTTGTTCCCGGCTTTCATGAGCTATTTTCTTCTGCAAGTTTACTTGTACTCTATTTTATGATTTGAATTAGTGATATCCAATTCATATTTCATCTTGAAAGATTTGCTTACTTTTAACCAAGTACGTAAGAGCATTTTGCATTTAGTTGCATTCATACAGATAGGATGCATTGCATAAGTTCTACCATTCTACCTTCACTCTTTTGGTTCTCCTGAGCTTAGCATGAGGATATGCTAATATTTAAGTGTGGGGAGATTTGATACACCACTATTTCGTGGTACATCTTATGCTTAATTGAGTGGATTTTATCCACTAAACTCACTTATTCATATAATTCGCATGTTTTACATTTTTCTTTCTAATTCTGTGCTATGATTGAAAACATGCTTCTTTGGCCTTAAATTTGCTATGTTTAATCCTCTCTTATTACCATTCGATGCCTTGATGTGTGTGTTAAGGGATTTCAGGGTTTATAGGGCAGGAATGGCTTAGAGGATGGAAAGGAAGCATGCAATAGTGGAAGGAATACAAGAAATTGAAGGAATTGCTAAAGCTGTCCAGCCTGACCTCTTGGTACTAAGTCAACTATAACTTGAGCTACAGAGGTCCAATTGAGGCAGTTCCAGTTGCATTGGAAAGCTAACATCCGGGGCTTCAAAACGATATATAATTTGCTATAGTTGCCACACTGTTAGGTGATGCGAACGTGTAGATCACGCGTACGCATGACTTGGAGAAATTCAATCCACGCGCACGCATGGATGACGCGTACGCGTGACAGAGCCACGTGCTGGACGTATCAAAAATCACTGGGGGCGATTTCTGAGCTGTTTTTGACCCAGTTTTTGGCCTAAAAAATACAAATTATAGGCTACAGAGTGGAGAAATCCATTCATTCATACACACACTTCTCATTATTCACAATTTAGGTTTTAGATGTAGATTCTAGAGAGAGAGGCTCTCTCCTCTCTCTAGGTTTTAGGATTTAGGATTTCTTCTTTCAATTTCTCCTTTGGTTCAGGTTCAATATTTCTTTACTTTAGTTTCTCCTTTACTTTTATTTATTCAATCATTCTAGTTTATTTATTTCCCCAATTTGGTTTATGAAGTCCATGTTAGATTTGATTTCTTTATTTAATGCAATTTGAGGTATTTCATATTTATGATTTTAATTTAGCTTTTTATATTCTTAGCTTGAATTGAGTAATTGGAGACTCTTGAGTTATCAAACTCCTTTGTTGATTGATAATTGAGAGTTGCTAATTGACTTGAATTCCACTAACTCTAGTCTTTCCTTGGGAGTTGACTAGGACTTGAGGATTCATATTGATTTATCCACTTGACCTTCCTTCATAGTTAAAGGATAACCAAGTCGGAGCAATGAACAATTCTCATCACAATTGATAAGGATAACTAGGATAGGACGCCCAGTTCTCATACTTTGCTAAGAGTTTTTCTTAATTATTAATTTACTTTCCTGCAATTTATTTTTCTTATTCCTTATCCAAAAACCCCAAAAAGATAATCTTCCATAACCAATAATAAATACACCTCCCTGCAATTCCTTGAAAGACGACCCGATGTTTAAATAGTTCGGTCAATTTTTATTGGGTTTGCTTTAGTGACAACCAAAGTTTTTGTATAAAAGAATTCTTTGTTGGTTTAGAAACTATACTTGCAACGAGATATTATTTGTGGATTTCTTTACTAGCAAAAATCTGTTCGTCAGTGGCACTTTCGTGGATGGTTTTGGCACTCTGATACAGTGAAATGGTGAAAATAGAAGAGAGGTTTTAGTTAGGTTAATTATGTTTACCTAGTTTAATTTTGGATGTTGCTAAAGTGGATTGGGCTTCGTGGTCCCAGCCCAACTGGAGTTGGCAGGTTTTTGGCTGGAAACCCTCGTGGTTCCTTAGCATTATTGATTAAAGAATTACCTAACATGTTCTGATCCTAGAATTGCTATTATTAAAGTATGCTTGACTCCCATATATGTTTGCAATATTTTTTTGATGTTTTTTATTGGAGTCATTCATTATATAGTAAGGACCTTAAATTGATGAAAGTTTTTTCCGGTGTCTTTAATTGAAGGTCGACGAAATTACCGACGTCATTGTGACTAGAAAGGATGAATTGGACTCGAGACACGAGGTTTGAATTATTCCTTATTGTTTGTTATTGCATTATAGTGACTTTGTTAATGCTAGTTTTAATTTGTATTTGGTTTTGTGTATTGACGTTACAGTTGCTGGATCATAGTGAGGTCAGCGGAGAGGAAATCCCAGTCATAGGAATGAGTTTTGGTTCGTTGCCTCTGGCTCAGACTTTTTATTTAAATTATGCAAAGAAAGTTGGGTTCGTGACTAAAATCAGGAACACGAATTTTGACAAAACGCCGAAGGAATCAAAGATACCGGTTAATCAATCTATTCACTACACGCGAGAAGGTTATCGAGAGTCTCTGGTGAACGCAACAACTTGGACAAACAGAATTACAGCCACAAGATGTAGAGCAATGATGTATGTCATGCTGGACAAGGAGAAGGATAGTTGGGTTGTGTCTAGATTAGAATTGAGGCATTCTCACCCCTGTTCAGCCAAGAAAGCTGTCCACTCATGAGTATAGGGAGTTGACCATGAGACTGGCATAAGACCCAACAAGACATATCTAGCACTAGAAAACGAGGTTGGTGGGTCTTCAAACCTGAGTTTTTCAGAAAAAGATGTCAGAAATTACATCATAATGAAACTCCGATATGCTGATGACAATCGAACTTTAAGGGGATGATGAATTATTTCGTTTGAATGAAGGAGATCAATCCCAACTTCTTTTATGCCATAGATGTTGATGATGCTAATAAATTTAGGAGCGCACTCTGGGTAGATGCAAGGTGCAAGGCTTCGTATGAATATTACGGAGATGTGGTGTCGTTCGACACCACTTACAGAAGAAACAGGTCTGTATACTTATTGGTGAATTGCAAAAGCAGTTATTTTTTAAATTTGTTTTTCTGTCTCTCATTTGTTGTTGGTGACTTGGTGTTTTCGCAGGCATGGTCTACCGTTTGCATCCTTTGTCGGTGTAAACCACCATGAAAAGTCTGCTCTTCTTAGTTGTGCTTTACTTGGGAGCGAGGAGATCCCTAGTTTTGAGTGGGTGTTCATTCAATCGGTGAAATGCGTCGGGACTGCGCCAAGGGGGATCATCACTGACCAGTGCAAGGCCATGGCCGGTGCTATTAGGAAGGTCCTACCGGATACTGTCCACCGATGGTGCATCTGGCACATAATGAAAAAGTCACAATTCAAGCTCAGAGGTTACGCTAGGTACGGAGAATTGAATGCTAAGATGAATCACATTGTGTGGAATTCTCCTTCTGCTGACTCTTTTGCAGTTGATTGAGCTGGATTCATCAAAGAATTCGACCTATGCCAGAACAGATGGTTAGCAGGTTTGTTATCATTAACTTAACTCCCGTATATTGGTTGCATATTACCTATTTATTCACTGTTGGTAGTTCTTTAGGTTTGATTCGGTTGTTGTGTTCTTTTTAGAAGTGTAGTCGATTTTTCTATTTTACCTTATCAGTGGATTTTTCTATTTTTCCAGAAATATATAATAGTCCATACTTTACTTCAAAATTGAAGGCCTAAAACTGGCGTTCAACGCCAGCCTCCTGCCCTATTCTGGCGTCCAGCGCCCAAAGGAGAAGAGACCAGCGTCCAATGCCCAAGAAGGATCCCCTAGCTAGCGTTCAACGCCCTAAAGGCCTTCTAGCACGTGGATCTCAACCAAGCTCAGCCCAAACACTCACCAAGTGGGCTCCAGAGTGAATTTTAGCACTAAAGGACTGTTTTACCCTTCTTATGTAATCCTTAGTCATTAGATTAGTATATATAGAACAAGGATCACCCTTGTTCAGACTTTATGCCATATTTTTGAATTCCACATTGTATTTTCTGTCAGTATAAGTTTCTAAACCTCCTAGGTTGAGGGGAGGAGTCTTGCTGAGTTTTATGGATTAATAAAGTACTACTCTTCTAATTCAATACGTGTTTGATTCTCTATTCTAAGATGTCTATCCGTTCTTCATCACTATGAATGCGTTGAACTGGCACAAGGTTATCTCATTCTACAGGGGTTCAGAGTGAGTCTTTCATCGGACAATGATGAACCACCAGCTTGATCATACGTCTCTTAGACGGCTAATCCACAACTTCGTTGGGGACTTCTCGAGACACCAATTCAGAGGAGGTACGGGGAGATTAGAGTCTTCGTGGTAGAGGCTAGAACCAAAGGTGCAGTATTCCCTGATCTAGAAGATACGACCTTGTCTATGGCGTTTTGAGTAGGATAACTAAAGAGAATGAACTGCATGAGCTTCACCCTCAATCAGAATGGATCCACACTAACCCTGGGGTTCAAATCTGGAGGAGCATTGATGACCTCTTAACAAAGGCGTTAATCACATACAGCCTGCCGTAGAAGAAATCATTCACAGTTGAAGAAGACATTATAATCAGAATTAATTCAGAAGAACAAAGCATCTCCAAGCCTTAACCATCTTCTTATCACTGGTTATAATCAAACATAGTAATTCCATCTTATTCCAATTTTATGCGTTTAAACAATCAATAAACTTTTCTATCCGCTTGACTAAGATCTACAAGATAACCATAGCTTGCTTCAAACCACAATCCTCGTGGGATCGACCCTAACTCACTCATGTATTACTTAGACGACCTAGTGCACTTGCGGGTTCCATTGTACGAAGTGTGGGAATTCGTGCACCAAGTTTTTGGCGCCAGTGCCAGTGATTGTTCGTGTTTGGACAACTAACGAATTATCTTGTTACTTAGATTAGGTATTGTCTTTAATTTTGTTAGATTCTTTTATTTTATTTTCTTTTTTTTTTGAAAAATCTTAAAAATTTTTCAAAAATATTTTTTTTTCTTTATTTAATCTTTGTTTTTGGTTTGAGTCTTTTGTTGGTGTTCTTGTTGAATTTTTGAATTTTCTTGAGTCTTTTTCTAAAAAGTTTCAAAATTAGTGTCTTTTGTTTGAGTCTTGTGTCAATCCTTAAGTTTGGTATCTTCTTGAGTCTTTTCTTTTATAATTTTCAAAATTGGTGTCTTTGGTTTTCAAAAATTTTAAGTTTGATATCCTTTGCATGTTCTTGTTTTCTTTGAATTCTTTGAGTTTTGTTCTTGGTGTTCTTCTTGATCTTCAAAGTGTTCTTATTTTTCTTCTTGCTTTGATCTTAAAATTTTTAAGTTTGGTGTCTCTTTATGTTTTTCCTTGCAATTTTCAAATTCTAGGTGTCTTAGATCTAAAAATTTTAAGTTTGGTGTCTTTTAGTTGTTTTTCTCTTTCTTCATTAATTCAAAAAATAAAAAATATCTTTTCTATCTTATCTTAATTTTTGAAAATATTAAAAAAGATTTCAAATTTTAATTTCAATATCTTATCTTGAGTTTTAAATTTCAAATTCAAATTTTTTTAAAATAAAATCTTTTCAAAAATCATATCTTTTTCAAATTACTATCTTATCTTTCTATCTTTCTTTAAAATTCAAAAATCTTATCTTATCTGATTTCAAATTCAAATTTTAAAATTCAATTTCAAAATTCAAAATTTAAATTTCAAAATCAAATCTTTTTCAAAAATCAAATTTCAAATCTTATCTTTTTTAAATATTTTCAAAATCTTATCTTATCTTAATTCAAATTCAATTTTCAAAATTCAAATTTTAGAAATTCTAAATTCAAAATTCAAAATTCAAAATTCAAAATATAAAATTCAAAATTTAAATTTTAAATTTCAAATTTAAACCTTTTTCAAATCTTATCTTGTTTTCAAATCTTTCTTAATTAGTTACTTGTTTTCTCTTTCTTCTTTTTCAGAACTTCGTAACTAATTCTTCTCTCTTCTAATTTTCGAAAACTTCTTGCTTCTTTCTCTCTCTTCTTTTTTGAAATTCATTAATTAATATTCTTAATTAATTAAATTTTATTTTCAAATTAATTAAATAAATAAAACAAAAACAAAAATATTTCAATCATAACTTACATCTTATTCCTTATTCCTCTTCTTCTCCTACCTTCCTTCATCATGAACCCAAATGGGAATGAAGAGTTCAGAAGAATTCTAGGGTCCTATACAAACCCCACTGCTGACTTCTATGGAAGAAGTATTAGCATACCCCCATCAGAGCAAGTAGCTTTGAACTAAATCCTCAACTCATTACTTTAGTGCAGCAAAACTACCAGTATTCTAGACTTCCGCAAGAAGAACATACTGAGTTCCTGGCAGACTTCTTAAAGATTGCTAACAAAATACACAATGAGGGAGTAGACCAAGATGTCTACAGATTATTGCTCTTTTCTTTTGCTGCAAAGGACCAAGCAAAGAGGTGGTTAGATAACCAGCCCAGATCTAGCTTGAAAACTTGGAAACAGCTAGTGGATAAGTTTTTAAATCAATACTTTCCTCCAAGGAAAATGACCTAGCTAAGACTGGATATCTAAGGCTTCAAACAAGGAGATAATGAATCTCTTCATGATGCCTGTGGAAGATATAGAAAGATGCTAAGAAAATGTCCCACTGAAATATTTTCAGAATGGGTACAATTAGACATCTTCTACTATGGACTTTCAGACATGGCTAAAATATCTCTGGACCACTCTGCTGGTGGTTCCATGCATATGAGAAAGACCATTGAAGAGGCTCAGGAGCTTATTGAAACAGTTGCTACTAATCAGCATCTGTACTCATCTGCTGAGACTCTTATAAAAGGAGAGGTTAAGGCAATATCTACTAAACGTAACCCTTCAAAACAGGATAGCCCATTAACTCAGCAACTACATGCCCTTGCCCAGCAAATACTGGAATTACAAGAGGCTATGTGAGAAATTCAGGCTTCTAACAGGAATATAGAAGCCCAGCTAAATCAAACAAGGCAACAGTTATCCAGGCAGATAATAGAGGAATGCCAGGCTATGCAACTGAGGAGTGGGAAATCCTTAAACACTCAACCTCAGTGCAACAAGATATCAAAGGAAGAAAAGCTAACAGAGAAATACCAGACTACTGTCCAAAACGTCTCTGAGGGAGTTGAAGACCCAAAGAGGAATGGCATTGGCGTTGAATGCGCAACAGGAGGCAGTGTCCCTGGCGTTGAATGCGAGGAAGGGGGGCATCACTAAGGGCGTTGAACGCCCTAGCAAGGGAGGCCAGTCACATACTGATAACAACCCTCCTAAGCAAGCTAGCAACCCCACTGCTTCCAATACACAAGGCACTCAGCCTTCATCAACCAAGATTGATGAGTATAAGGCCAAGATACCATTTTCTCAGAAACTCCATCAAGAGGAAAAAGATAAACAGTTTGCCCGTTTTGCGGATTATCTCAGAACATTAGAGATCAAGATCCCTTTTACAAAGGCTCTTAAACAGATATCTTCTTATGCTAAGTTCATGAAGGACATCTTAAGTCATAAGAAGGATTGGAGAGAGACAGAAACAGTCCTCCTCAGTGAAGAGTGCACTGCAATAATTCAAAATAGCTTACCAGAGAAACTTAAGGATCTTAGAAGTTTTATGATACCATGCACTCTAGGGAATGCTTGTACAAGGACAACTGTATGTGACCTTGGAGCAAGCATCAACCTAATACCTGCTTCATTAATAGAGAAGCTTTGCTTGACTAATGAAGTCAAACTAACCCGCATATGCCTTTAACTTGCTAATGGTTCTATTAAGATACCATCAGGCGTAGTTGAATAGACATGATTGTCAGGGTTGGACCCTTTACTTTTCCCACTGACTTTGTGGTGTTGGATATGGAAGGGCACAAGAATGCATCCCTTATCCTAGGGAGACCCTTTCTAGTTACAAGATGGACACTTATTGATGTTGAAAAAGGGGAAGTAACCCTGAGAGTCAATGAAGAAAAGTTCATGCAGAATGCTGTCAAAGCTATGCAGCACCCAGACACCCCAGAGGAATGCATTAGCATTGACCTCATTGATTCACTGGTGCCCAGCCTGATTTAAGGGAACTTTTGGAAACTCCTAAGGAAAAGGAGAAACCTCCAAAGCTTGAGCTCAAGCCATTACCATCTTCTTTGAAATATGCATTTCTGGAAGATGGAGACACTTATCCTGTAATTATAAGCTCTACCATAGAGCCACAGAAAGAAGAAGCACTAATTCAGGTACTCAAGACACATAAGAATGCCCTTGGGTGGACTATAAGTGACCTTAAGGGCATTAGCCCGATCCAATGCATGCACAAAATCCTGCTGGAGGATGACGCCAAACCAGTGGTGCAACCACAAAGGCGATTAAATCCAGCATAAAGGAAGTAGTGTAGAAGGAAGTCACTAAGCTCTGGAAGGCCAGGATTATTTATCCCATTTCTCATAGTCCATGGGTGAGCCCTGTCCAAGTTGTTCCCAAGAAGGGAGGCATGACAATGGTTCATAATGAAAAGAATGAACTGATTCCTACAAGGACAGTTATAGGGTGGCGTATGTGCGAGAAAAATTGATTTAAGGTTTCTTAAGAAAGGAGTCCAAAACTTGTTTTAAAAATTTACATTAAAACTCCAAGAATATGGTTGAAATTACCATTTCATAGGAACATTCAAGAATATTAAGATGTATTTAAAAAAGAAATCAGGCCATACATAAAGGATCCTAAATCGAGGGAGTTCAAACAAGTTTCACTAGGCATGAGACATTAAACAGGCTTTCAATTGATTCAAAAGAATACAAATCTCATAAGAAAAGGCAACTCAATTAATAGTCTCAAGAAAGAATCTTTGACTAGAGAAAGATAATTAAAAGGACAAACAGTGCACTAGATTGAATCAAATTCAAATTGACTTGGATAAGTATGAGATCTACAAAAGAAGGAAAAACTAAGACTAACGGTGATGTTCAGAACAGTAAAAGAATAATTAAAACAAAACTAAGTATATCATCCATAGGAGTAAAAGGCTCAAAAAGGAGTTGATCCGTTCTTAAAAGAAAAGATATGAGTCCAGCCTTTTAGAAAAAAAAACAGCGAATGCATAATTAACGTGTTATGCTCGACCAAATTCAAATTAAAAATAGATTAGGTGAAGTTTATTAAACAAAAATATACAACTCCTATCCCTCTTATAAAATCGTAATAACAAAGACGAGGGAAGAAAATAATCTAATTAATACAACAACATATAAACCAAATGCAGTATAACTCTTCTTAGTGCTTCTTCATTCGGTTCCTGAAAAGTAAAGCTGTAGGGGGTGAGAACCTAACCACACGGTCTCACCACGGAGTTTCAAAGTTGTCATAAGAAGATATTTTATAAGAAAACTATTTTCAAGCTCAGTGACTGATTATCATTGCCTTATGAATCTTTTAAAAACCAATAGGTAATCGTTCGAAACCTTTTCAAAAAAACAATGTTTAATCTTTCAGAAATCCGAAACCTTTCCTTTCTTATAAGAAAATTTCAATCAGAAACCAACCACGCAATCAAATAACACAATCATTAATATAGCACCAAAGTTCAATCTCAAATGTAGCACACCAGGACAAACACAGGCAAGGCAGACAAGGAAAGCACAAGTAGGCAGCAGTTACAGCAAATAGTCCAAGTAGCAGTTACGAACAGTTTAGCAATTAGGCAAACCAATACAAGTTCAAACTCAAGTAAAGCATACAAATGCATATGATGCATGCCTGTCCTATGGCTGATGAGGCTCATCTGTCGGTTATCCAGCCAACCCGACAAGTCTGAATTGTACTTAGACTGTCCCCCGACATGCATCTCCAAGAGTCTATGCATAGCTTTTTCTCAAATAATCAATATTACTCAATGGGGGTAACATTCCCGGGAATTTATATAGTGCCCGGTCACACACTTACATCGTAGGGTCAACAGAGTATCGAGTTTTCAACCTGGTACACGTGGTGGCAAGCCACGGCATTTAATCCAGGAAACCTCGTATCTCAGATATTTCAAATTCATAAGCCATATGAATAATTCAAAGATCATATCTCAACATTCTCAACATCATAATCATTCATCAATCCAAATCTCATTTCCAAATTCATTCAAAAACCATATTTCAAGGAAAATCCTCATCATCCTTCTTTCCATTCCGTTCATTATAAACCAATCTTAAAACATATAATGTTTAAAAACAAATCTTTTTAAATAATTACTTCAAATGAAACTTCCAATTTTATAAAATTTCGGCAGCATCTCCTCTAAAACTCGGACTCTGCCACCCTTTCTGGGTCCCAACAAAACCATTTCTCAAACTCCTTTTAATTCGATTTCAAAATCATAACAATTTCAATATCTCAAACCATTTTCAATTTAAATTCATTTTTTTTTCTATAAATCAAGCTCATTTCCAACATTATAACTCTTTCCAGATTCCAATTCATTTCCAACAAAGTCAACTAACATTTCCTCAAACTCTTTCCAACATTTTCAAATCCAAGTCATTCACAAATCTCAAATCATTTTCCGAAGTCAAACTAATTCTAACATCAAATTATTTTCCAATCCTCAAATTATACTTGATAAACATTCGAATCAGATTTTCAATTTAATCTTTCATTCTCTTTTTCAATATCAACTCAATGTTCAGAACTAGCCACAGACAAGTAAGCAATCACATTCATTCAAGGCAGTTCAGTTCAACTCATAAGACTCCATAATCACCGAAAATATTTACTTGCCTAAATATCAATTTATAACAACTCCTAAGAATAAAAATGAGTTTTAGTAAAAACGCCCCTACCTCGATTACGACTTAACCACACGACATAAACTCTTTTTCTCAGAGCTCGCAACAACACAACCTCAACCACAGCAACTTTAATCTCGGCAGGTAAGAACCGAACTCAAACCTAAAGCATTAACGTTGCAAGGATCTTAGAAACATATCACAGAATAGTGACTAAAAGAAATCGGAACAGAGAAAGGCTTACTGAACCTATGAGTATTCGGGAAAACGGAACGGCGGCGACTCCGTTGACGACGCGACAGCTTGATGTCGCATGCACGGCTACTGAACTCAGCATGCAAGAACCACAACTCAGCCCTACATTACCATCATCTCAGTTACTCTAATAGGCTATGACGGAAAACTGATTTCAAAGGTTTCAGAGACGATAAAGCTTACCAAGAAGACAGTGGCTCCACCGGCGGTTTCTGGCGGTCAGAACGGCGAGGCAAAGCTTCGACGGTGACTGGGCAGTGATGAACGGCGGCACAACAGCCACCCAGATGCGACGACGGCAAGCCCAGCAACACGACGGCGATGGAAACTCCGCGCCCCCTTTCGCGCATCTTCACCCTCCCCTGTTTGTGATTCTAACGGCGGCGGCAAGAACGGGTTCGGCGGCAGAGATCCGACGAAGCTGGCGGCAATATCTCCCTCCCGCTCTGGCTCGTGGTTGGCGGCAACGGACGCGAGGTTAGTGACAGCTCCTCCCCTGCGCGCGTCTCTATCCTCCTCCGACGACAACGGCAAGAGAACAGGATGGCTTAGCGAGGCGGCGGTCCGGAGCAGCGCGGGGTGGTGGCGAGGCATGGTCTTCCTCCAAGGTCCGATGGCGGCGCGACTTCTCTTTCTTTCCCTCTCTCGGATCTCTTTCTCTCACAGCAGCGGCGACGATGGCAGTGACACCCACCGCGCCGCCTTCCCTTCTCCCCCCTCTGCTTCCTTCTTCGGTCCCCTTCCCTCTTCCCTTTTTGTTTTTTTTTTCTTTTTTTTTCTTTCTTCCTTTTGTGGGTATCTGTGTGTGTGTGTGTGTGTGAGGGTGAGCTACGGGTGAGGGTGGGGTGAGGAGAGTGTCGGTTAGCTAGGGTTTGGGGTAGATTAGGAAATTTTAATAAAGATAGGGGTAATAATATAATTTCATAAAATAAATAAAAAGATAAAATAATAATTAAAAACCAAATTAAATGTAAAGTATCCATCTTTAAAATATCTTTTAATTACCAATTTGTAAATTATTTTCAATTTAAATACCAATTTAATAAAAATTAGAGATAAGTAAATTAATTCTCCTTTATTTATAAAATAAGGTTAAAAATCTATATATTAAAATTAAGGCATACAAAATACTCATTATTTTTTTT
>NC_029787.2:43118557-43149224 GCF_000816755.2 Arachis ipaensis | reverse complement strand
ACTTTTATATAAAAATATCTAAAATGTAGTCTTAAATAAATATAATACATCATAATAATTTTTTATTAAGTTTTAAAAATTTAGGGGTCTTACATCCTACCCCACTTATAAAAATTTTCGTCCTCGAAAATTGAAATAATACATAAGATATTGCTTACTTTTAATACCTTACTTTTGAATACTTTAGAAAAGCAGGAAGTCTTGATATATATATAAATTTTCAAATCCCGGAAAAGTCATAAGACTTAGATATAAGAGAAGAATGTGGCGTAAAGCAGAAATTACAAGATAGGCTGATAACAAAGAGGTTATATGGTGTCAACACTTTACTAAAACTTGAAGAAATAGAATGAGGTACAACTTTTTTTTCAAATAGGTGTTTGCAAGGACAATGTAGTCGACAGGCTAACGCTTTTGCTCCTTTAACTAATCAATCACTAGCTGCTTTCCAACTCGCTTATCACTCCGTTTCAAGTTCATTCGAATATCCAACGTCATTTCCAACACTTTATCTTATGTGAAAAAGCTTCTAAACTTCCATTCCTTTTGAATTCTCATCTTTATCAACGCTCAATCATTAACTTTGACTTTCAGCTAACTCACTCAAGGTTTTAAACTCACTTGTCATCAAGCGACTTCTAATCAATCGATCTAATTATTTCAAAAACTTTAATAATCTGACACGCACTTAAACACGTCAATACAATATCACTATCTCATGTTGCTTCGATCACTTAGCTAGCTTATTATAAGTCATCATGCATGCATCGAGCTACTGAAAACTTAAACCTCCTCTTAACGACATTTCCTTGCCAAACTGAAATGTCCTAACTTGCAACATCTCGGACTTTCAAGATTCACTCCTCATCTATCAGTCGTTCCCTAAAAAGCTAACACATCGGTTCCCGCCTCTAAGGACCACGTATGACATTGAGAGAAGCATGAGTACTATTCGCAGGAAGAGAAGAATAAGCGACAAAGATATGTTTCTCAGGAATTTGGAAGAAGGTGTAAGTTTGCAACTAAGCAACGATGTACAAATACGAGAAAATGTTTTTAGAAAAATATTATGAAAAACCTAATATCAACAAAACCCCTTTCATGTAAAACAAGACTCCACAACATCATGTGACATTAGGTACTTTCAAACTCCACCTTCCGTATCCACTTATCGTGTCCTAAGAACTAACGCATTGCTTGCTATATCTAAAGGTCGTACGTGTCACTAAAACAATTCTCGAGTTTATTCAGAAGGATACAGGACTTTAGAAAAGAAGGACAGCATTGCAAAAATTTGAGAGAATTGTTAGAATTACAAGCAAACGAGGAGGTAAAAGCAATGAAGGGTGTTGAAAGGAAAATTGAGTGACAACTTTGAGGGTAACCCCCGAGTCAAAGAAATTCGACTAGGAATAATAAGAAAACACTATAGTGGTTTGAAACAAATGCAAGTTGAGTCAAGGAGCATAAGGTTTATAGAAAAGAAAATCCAAAGCCAATAATTATGTTCTCATGTTCTAAAAAAAATGTATGCAACAAACATTTTGTAAAAGAACGACAAAAGCAGGTGTTATAAATGGCAATATGGTTGAAAGAAAATTAAGTTGCATTTTGTCAAAAAAATTCTCAAGTTGAAGGCAAAATAGGTGAGACTTGAAAAATGAAAATTAATTAGGATAAAGCCAAGACAATTTCTCGAAAAATATTTAGGTACTCAATCAAATAAAGTTATACAGTGAAATCGCGAAAAAGTTGGAAGGAAATCAAAGCTAGTTGGAAAAGGAGAGTTTGGGGCAAAGTTCTAAACTACGTTAACTCTCAAGGTACATATTCAAGCAGAACGTATAGAAAAAATGCAATAAAATTGAGAGAAATTCAAACTCTAAAAAGAAAATCCAAGGTAAATTCTCATAGTTAATAAAGGAAGTAAGTGGTGCGTTGTAGACAGATAGATTTTTGTTAAATAAGGAAACTTTCAAAGCTCCATGTAAGATAGTGCAGGCCAATTTCAGAACAATTTTGTCAAATTTAATGAATGGCTATGGACGTAATTAAGCGAGAAAAATTGATTTAAGGTTTCTTAAGAAAGGAGTCCAAAACTTGTTTTAAAAATTTACATTAAAACTCCAAGAATATGGTTGAAATTACCATTTCATAGGAACATTCAAGAATATTAAGATGTATTTAGAGTTTCAAAGTTGTCATAAGAAGATATTTTATAAGAAAACTGTTTTCAAGCTCAGTGACTGATTATCATTGCCTTATGAATCTTTTAAAAACCAATAGGTAATCGTTCGAAACCTTTTCAAAAAAACAATGTTTAATCTTTCAGAAATCCGAAACCTTTCCTTTCTTATAAGAAAATTTCAATCAGAAACCAACCACGCAATCAAATAACACAATCATTAATATAGCACCAAAGTTCAATCTCAAATGTAGCACGCCAGAACAAACACAGGCAAGGCAGACAAGGAAAGCACAAGTAGGCAGCAGTTACAGCAAATAGTCCAAGTAGCAGTTATGAACAGTTTAGCAATTAGGCAAACCAAAACAAGTTCAAACTCAAGTAAAGCATACAAATGCATATGATGCATGCCTGTCGTATGGCTGATGAGGCTCATCTGTCGGTTATCCAGCCAACCCGACAAGTCTGAATTGTACTTAGACTGTCCCCCGACGTGCATCCCCAAGAGTCTATGCATAGCTTTTTCTCAAATAATCAATATTACTCAATGGGGGTAACATTCCCGGGAATTTATATAGTGCACGGTCACACACTTACATCGTAGGGTCAACAGAGTATCGAGTTTTCAACTTGGTACACGTGGTGGCAAGCCACGGCACTTAATCCAGGAAACCTCGTATCTCAGATATTTCAAATTCATAAGCCATATGAATAATTCAAAGATCATATCTCAACATTCTCAACATCATAATCATTCATCAATCCAAATCTCATTTCCAAATTCATTCAAAAACCATATTTCAAGGAAAATCCTCACCATCCTTCTTTCCATTCCGTTCATTATAAACCAATCTTAAAACATATAATGTTTAAAAATAAATCTTTTTAAATAATTACTTCAAATGAAACTTCCAATTTTATAAAATTTTGGCAGCATCTCCTCTAAAACTCGGACTCTGCCATCCTTTCTGGGTCCCAACAAAACCATTTCTCAAACTCCTTTCAATTCGATTTCAAAATCATAACAATTTCAATATCTCAAACCATTTTCAATTTAAATTCATTTTTTTTCTACAAATCAAGCTCATTTCCAACATTATAACTCTTTCCAGATTCCAATTCATTTCCAACAAAGTCAACTAACATTTCCTCAAACTCTTTCCAACATTTTCAAATCCAAGTCATTCACAAATGTCAAATCATTTTCCGAAGTCAAACTAATTCTAACATCAAATTATTTTCCAATCCTCAAATTATACTTGATAAACATTCGAATCAGATTTTCAATTTAATCTTTCATTCTCTTTCTCAATATCAACTCAATGTTCAGAACTAGCCACAGACAAGTAAGCAATCACATTCATTCAAGGCAGTTCAGTTCAACTCATAAGACTCCATAATCACCGAAAATATTTACTTGCCTAAATATCAATTTATAACAACTCCTAAGAATAAAAATGAGTTTTAGTAAAAACGCCTCTACCTCGATTACGACTTAACCACACGACATAAACTCTTTTTCTCACAGCTCGCAACAACACAACCTCAACCACAGCAACTTTAATCTCGGCAGGTAAGAACTGAACTCAAACCTAAAGCATTAACGTTGCAAGGACCTTAGAAACATATCACAGAATAGTGACTAAAAGAAATCGGAACAGAGAAAGGCTTACTGAACCTATGAGTATTCGGAAAAACGGAACGGCGGCGACTCCGTTGACGACGCGACAGCTTGATGTCGCATGTACGGCTACTGAACTCAGCATGCAAGAACCACAACTCAGCCCTACATTACCATCATCTCAGTTACTCTAATAGGCTATGACAGAAAACTGATTTCAAAGGTTTTAGAGACGATAAAGCTTACCAAGAAGACAGTGGCTCCACCGGCGGTTTCTGGCGGTCAGAACGGCGAGACAAAGCTTCGACGGTGACTGGGCAGTGATGAACGGTGGCACAACAGCCACCCAGATGCGACGACGGCAAGCCCAGCAACACGACGGCGACGGCAACTCCGCGCCCCCTTTCGCGCATCTTCACCCTCCCCTGTTCGTGATTCTAACGGCGGCGGCAAGAACGGGTTTGGCGGCAGAGATCCAACGAAGCTGGCGGTGATATCTCCCTCCCGCTCTAGCTCGTGGTTGGCGGCAACGGACGCGAGGTTAGTGACAGCTCCTTCCCTGCGCGCGTCTCTATCCTCCTCCGACGACAACGGCAAGAGAACAGGGTGGCTTGGCGAGGCGGCGGTCCGGAGCAGCGTGGCGGTGGTGGCGAGGCATGGTCTTCCTCCAAGGTCCGATGGCGGCGTGACTTCTCTTTCTTTCCCTCTCTCGGATCTCTTTCTCTCACAGCAGCGGCGACGATGGCAGTGACACCCACTGCGCCGCCTTCCCTTCTCCCCCCTCTGCTTCCTTCTTCGGTCCCCTTCCCTCTTCCCTTTTTGTTTTTTTTTTCTTTTTTTTTCTTTCTTCCTTTTGTGGGTATCTGTGTGTATGTGAGGGTGAGCTACGGGTGAGGGTGGGGTGAGGAGAGTGTCGGTTAGCTAGGGTTTGGGGTAGATTAGGAAATTTTAATAAAGATAGGGGTAATAATATAATTTCATAAAATAAATAAAAAGATAAAATAATAATTAAAAACCAAATTAAATATAAAGTATCCATCTTTAAAATATCTTTTAATTACCAATTTGTAAATTATTTTCAATTTAAATACCAATTTAATAAAAATTAGAGATAAGTAAATTAATTCTCCTTTATTTATAAAATAAGGCACCTGTGTAATCTCTTGGCCACAGATATTCCATTTGTCTTTGACCAAAATGTCTACATGCCTTTGAAACCCTGAAAGCCAAGCTTGTCACTACTCCTATCATCTCTGCACCCAACTGGGACTTACCATTCGAACTGATGTATGATGCCAGTGATCATGCCATTGGCGCAGTCCTAGGGAAGAGACATGACAAGCTTCTGCACATCATTTATTATTCCAGTTGTGTTCTGAATGATGCACAGAAGAACTATACCACTACAGAAAAAGAATTACTTGCAGTAGTTTATGCTATTAACAAGTTTAGATCCTATCTAGTAGGATCTAAGCTCATTATCTACACTGACCATGCTGCTCTAAGGTATCTACTCACTAAGCACGATTCTAAGCCTAGGCTCATAAGATGGTTATTACTCCTGCAAGAGTTTGATATAGAAATTAGAGACAGAAAGGGTACAGAAAATCAAGTGGTTGACTACTTGTCTCAGATTGAACCAGTGGCAGGGACTTCTCCTCCCTCCACTGACATATTTGAAACCTTTCTAGATGAGAAACTCTATGCCATCCGGATAGCACCTTAGTTTGCAGATATTGCAAATTACAAGGCTATAAGGTTTATTCCCAAGGAGTTTAACAGGCAGCAAGCCCGGAAACTCATGCATGATGTAAAATACTACTTGTGGGATGAACCATATCTCTTTAAGAGATGCTCGGATGGGATAATTCGATGTTGTGTGTCTAAAAAAGAGGCACAGAGAATCCTTTGGTATTGCCATGACTCAGACTATGGACGACACTTTGGAGGTAAGCAGACAGCCACCAAGGTTCTCCAAAGTGGCTTCTACTGGCCCACACTCTTCAAGGACTCTAGAGAGTTTGTCTATAACTGTGACAATTGCCAAAGGGCTGGCAATCTCCCTCATGGTCATGACATGCCTCAGCAAGGGATCCTAGAGATTGAGCTGTTTGATGTATGGGGCATATACTTCATGGGACCCTTCCCACCTTCATACCCAAATACCTACATCCTTGTAACAGTAGAATATATGTCTAAATGGGTTGAAGCAATAGCATCACCCACTAATGACACTAGAGTAGTCATGAAGTTCCTCTAAAAGAACATCTTCAACAGATTTGGTGTCCCTCGGACATTGATTAGTGATGGAGGTACTCATCTCTGTAACAGATAGCTTGATTCTGTCTTAAGCCGTTACAGAGTTCGCCATAAAGTGGCAACACCATATCATCCCCAAACAAATGGGCAAGCTGAAGTCTCAAATAGAGAACTAAAGCAAATCCTAGAGAGGACAGTAAGTGCCTCTAGAAAGGATTGGGCTAGAAAGCTTGATGATACTCTATGGGCATACAGAACAACTTTCAAAACCCCCATAGGAACATCACCATATCAGTTGGTATATGGAAAATCTTGTCATTTGTCAGTCGAACTAGAATACAATACCTACTGGGCAACTAGATTCCTCAACCTTAATGCTAAAGCAGCCGGAGAAAAATGGCTACTTCAACTAAATAAGTTGGATGAATTCTGACTAGTTGCATTTGAAAATGCAAAGATCTATATAGAAGAAGAAAAAAGGTGGCATGACAGAAAGATATCTTCCAGAGTCTTTTATCTAGGACAAAAAGTCCTGCTCTTCAACTCAAGACTCAAATTATTCCCTGGAAAATTCAAATCCCGTTGGAAGGGACCATATGTGATTACTAGTGTATCACCTTATGGGCACATAGAACTTCTAGGTAAAGATCCTGACAACAAGTTCACTATCAATGGACAGAGAATCAAGCATTATCTTGAAGGAGATATTGAGCCAGGAGGCTCAACACTGTTACTAAGCTAAGTACAATGAAGTCCAGCTAAAGATAGTAAAGAAGCGCTTGTTGGGAGGTAACCCAATGATTAATAACATAGTATTTTCTATTCTTCTAATTTTTTATGTTTGAATTAGTTTTCTCCATATTTAGTTTTAATTAACTTTTTTTTTAATGATTAGTGATCATAAACAGTGTTTAAAAAGATAGAATGATGCAGAACAGAAAATAGAACACCCTAGAGGAAGCACCTCCTGGTGTTAAACGCCAGAAAAGGGTAGGGATTGGGTGTTTAACGCCCATGGAGGCAGACAGCCTGGCTGGGAGTTCAACACCCAAGAGGGGAAGCAAGGCCATCACTGAATGCTAGCCAGGGAGCCTAGCTGGCCATTCAAACACCCAGGAGAGGAAGGCAGCCTGGCGTTGAACACTAGAATGGGTGCCATTCTGGGCGTTCAATGCCCAGCAAGTAGGGACAACAGCGTTAAACGACAGAATGCAGCCATTCTGGGCGTTTAACGCCAGCAAGACAAGCAAAGGGAGGCAATTTCCAAAACCTTATCTTTTCTTCATTAACCTATCATTTTAAATTTCAATTTTGAAATTCTATTATTTTTAAATCAAATCCTTTTCAAATATTTGAAATTCAAATTGATTTTAAATTTAAAACATTTTCAAATCTTTTCAAATATTTTTCAAAACCTCATATATTTTTCAACTAGTTTTCAAATTCTTTCAAAATCTTTTCTTATCTTTAGTAATTCTTGTTCATATCTTTTATTAAAATTAAAATCTTTTTCACACTTTTTATCTTATCTTTTATATATTTTATATATTTTTCATACCTGTTTCATATCCTTCAAGTTTAAAAACTTATCTTTTTCTATCTTTTCCAAAACTTCTTTATCTTTCTTTAAAGATTGAATTCGAAAATCCCTCCCCCCCTCTTTATATATATCCGTCTTCCCCTCTCACTCATTCACTACCTCTCCATTCAAATTCTCTTCTTCTATTCTCCCTTCCTTCACTTTCTTCTTCTTCCTTTCTTCCCTTTTGCTCGAGGATGAGCAAACCTTTTAAGTTTGGTGTGGAAGTAGCCCTTTTCTCTCATTGAGATTCAAATCCCATGGCTCCAAGAATTGGCAAGACCGCTCCAAGAAACAAGAAGGATGATGACCCAACAGTTGTTTTCAAACCTGTTAGATTCTACACCAAGCAACATGAAGAACATTATCACAAAATAATGAGTAAGAGGGCAGTCATCCCTGAGATCAGATTCGAACTAGGAGAAGATGAACACCCGGAGATTCAAGAGCAAATTTGAAAGATAGGCTGGGATATTCTAGCCAATCTTGAGATCACTGTTAGATTCAACATGATCCTTTAACTCTATGCAAATCTATGGATGACAGATAAGAAAAAGAAAGATGGAACAGCATTCCATACTTTTTGCACTATGGTCAAGGGGAAGATCATCTATTTTCATCTGGATAGGGTGAGAGAGATCTTTAAATTACCCTTACAAAGGGATGACCCTGATTCCTACAACAGAAGGGTGGTAGCCAACCCTAAACTGGATCAAGTCCTAGAGGATATCTGCCTGCCTGGAACTCAATGGATTGAGGATGCAAAGGCAAGCCAAACCAGCTTAAAAGAATGAACCTCAAGCCAATTGCTAAAGGATGACTAGACTTCATTGGGCATTCTATACACCCACTAGTAACCGCTCTGAAGTAACTATCCAGAGAGCTGTGATGATTCACTGCATCATGATGGAGAATGAGGCAGAAGTTCACCAAATAATTCCCAGTGAGATGTACAAGTTGACAAACAGGATGTCTACTCATGCCATGCTGCCCTATCCAAACTTTATCTTTCATCTATAACAAGAGGCTAAAGTTCTAATCCATGTGGATACATTTATTCCAGTGGAAAGTCCAATCACCAAGCAAGTGATGAAAAGCTCCAAGGGACCAGAGGATCATCCCAAAAGAAAGGCACTTGAGCCTCCCCAAGAGATCCCTACATTTGAATATTTGCAGACCACCTTGGATCAACTAAGAGAGAAGCAGAAAGATCAAACTAGCATGATCTGCAAACTGGTCAAAGAATAAAAGAAGTAGAGGCATGAGATAGAGCAGTTGAAGTGCCAGAAGCTCTCCCCTAAAGAGCCCAGCGCCCCTCAAGCTTGAGGTTGTTGAGTTTTAACCCTGTGACTATTCCAATTCTTATTTTTCATATTTCTGTTATTCCAATTCCTGTCTTCCATGTTTAGGTTACATGATCACTAGTAATAATTAAGTTTTTATTTTTGTTTTCCTTTTTTTAATTTAAGAGTTGCATAAGCATTAGTAATAATTAAGCTTTTATTTCCAATTAGCTATAAAATATTTCTCTTATCATCATTAAATATGAATAAAATAGTGTTTTTTTAGAAGCAGTAAAGATGTATAATTTTCAAATTCTACAATAAGAATAGTTCAATTATCTTGATGTGGTGGCATTGCTTTTGTTTTCTGAATGTATGAATGAACAGTGCATATTTAAAATTGAAATTAAGAATGTTGGCTCTTGAAAGAATGATGAAAAAGGAAAAGTATTATTGGTAATTTAAAAAATTAAAAAATTTGATTCTTTAAGCAAGAAAAAGCAGCAAAAAGAAAAAGAAAAAAACAAGATGCAATAAAAAGAAAAAATATATTTGCATGTGAAAAAAAATGAAAAAAATAAAAACAGAAAAAGTCAAAAGCTCTTTAAACTAAAAGGCAAGAGAAAAAAGCCTATAACCCTTTAAACCAAAAGGCAAGTGTAAAAGGATCCAAGGCTTTGAGCATCAATGGTTAGGAGGTCTAAAAGAAACAAAAAGTTCTTGGCCTAAGCGGCTCAACTAAGCTGTCCCTAACTATATGCTTGTGGTGTGAATGTGTCAAGTAAAAAGCTTGAGACTGATCAGTTAAAGTCGTGATCCAAAGCAAAAAGAGTATTAAGAACTCTGGACACCTCTATCTGGAGATTCTAGCAAAGCTGAATCACAATCCGAAAGGGTTCACCCAGGTAA
This sequence comes from Arachis ipaensis, assembly GCF_000816755.2. Taxonomy (NCBI): domain Eukaryota; kingdom Viridiplantae; phylum Streptophyta; class Magnoliopsida; order Fabales; family Fabaceae; genus Arachis; species Arachis ipaensis. Next base: position 43,139,388 of record NC_029787.2, on the reverse strand, counting down.
CTGTCTGTGGCATTTATGTATCCGGTGGTAATACTGGAAAGCAAAGTGCTTAGGATCACGGCCAAGACTCCAAAAAGCTGTGTTCAAGAATAAGAAAGAACTAAACTAGGAGAGTCAATAATATCATCTGGATTCTAAGTCCTAAAGATGCCAACCATTCTGAGTTTCAATGGATAGTGAGATGCCAAAACTATTCAGAAGCAAAAAGCTACTAAGTCCCGCTCATCTAGTTAAAACTGAGCTTCATCGAAAACTCTGAGATTTATTATATCTTACTCTTCTTTTTATCCTACTTTTGTTTTTAGTTGCTTGGGGATAAGCAACAGTTTAAGTTTGGTGTTGTGATGAGCGGATATTTCATACGCTTTTTGGCATCATTTTCATATAGTTTTTAGTATGTTTTGTTCAAGTTTTATTGAGTTTTCATAAGTTTTAGTGTAAAATTTACATTCTTGGATTCTACTTTGAGTTTGTGCGTTTTTGTGCAATTTCAGGTATTTTCTGGCTGAAATTGAGAAGCTGGAGTAAAAGCCTGATTTAGATGCAGAGAAAGTGCTGCAGATGCTGTCCGGATCTAACCTCCTTGCACTCGAAAGAGCTTTTCTGGAGCTACAGAAGTCCAAATGGAGCGTTCTCAATGGCTATGAAAAACTAACATCCAGAGCTTTCCAGAAATATATAATAGTTTACACTTTGCTTCAGAATTAAAGGCCTAAAACTGGCATTCAACGCCAGCCTCCTACCCTATTCTGGCGTCCAGCGCCCAAAGGAGAAGAGACCAGCGTCCAACGCCTAAGAAGGACTGCCTAGCCAGTGTTCAAAACCCTAGAGGCCTCCTAACACATGGATCTCAACCAAGCTCAGCCCAAACACTTACCAAGTGGGCCCCAGAAGTATATTTTAGCACTAAAAGACTATTTTACCCTTCTTATGTAATCTTTAGTCATTAGATTAATATATATAGAACAAGGATCACCCTTGTTCAGACTTTATGCCATATTTTCAAATTTCGCATAGTATTTTCTGTCAGTATGAATTTCTAAACCTCCTAGGTTGAGGGGAGGAGCCTTGCTGAGTTTTATGGATTAGTAAAGTACTACTGTTCTAATTCAATACGTGTTTGACTCTCTATTCTAAGATGTATATCCATTCTTCATTACTATGAATGTGTTGAATCAGCACAAGGTTATCTCATTCTACAAGGGTTCAGAGTGAGTCTTTTATCGGACAATGATGAACCACCAGCTTGATCATACATCTCTTAGACGGCTAATCCACGACTTTGTTGGGGACTTCTCGAGACACCAGTTCAGCCGAGGTACGGGGAGATTAGATTCTTCGTGGTTGAGGCTAGAACCAAAGGCGCAACATTCCATGATCTGGAAGATTCGACCTTGTCTGTGGTGTTTTGAGTAGGATCCCTAAAGAGAATGAACTGCATGAGCTTCACCCTCAATCAGAATGGATCCACACTAACCCTGGGGTTCAGATCTGGAAGAGCATTGACGACCTCTTAACAAAGGCGTTGATCATATACAACCTGTCGTAGAAGAAATTATTCACAGTTGAAGAAGACAGTAAGACCAAAATTAATCCAGAAGAACAAAGAATCTCTAAGCCTTAATCATCTTCTTATCACTGGTTATAATCAAACATAGTAATTCCATCTTATTCCAATTTTATGCGTTTAAACAATCAATAAACTTTTCTATCCGCCTGACTAAGATCTACAAGATAACCATAGCTTGCTTCAAACCACAATCCTCGTGGGATCGACCCTGACTCACTCATGTATTACTTGGATGACCAAGTGCACTTGCTGGTTCAGTTGTATGAAGTGTGGGAATTCGTGCACTAGACACTCTTATGCTTTGTTTTTTTATGTAGACATGTATGTGAATCGACAAAAGTGGGTTCCAATATTCTTCAAGAGTGAATTTTGGGCCGATATGTGGATTACACAGCGGAGTGAAAGTATGCACGCATTTTACGGGTGGTTTCTGCATTGCAAGAGTGGGTTGGTTCAGTCCGTGCATGAATACGACAATGTGCTTGGAAATAAGGAGCAAAAGGAGCTGGAAGATGATGCTGTGGACTCGAAAGGAGTTATCCCATGCATAGGGAGCACATGCATTGAGAGACAGTTTCAATAGGAATACACCAGTAATATGTTCAGGATCCTTCAGCTGGAGGTAAGAAAAAAAACCGATGGTGTGGTTCGGTCAACTGAACAACAGGGTGATTCAATTTTTGTTAAAGTGGACGAGTAGAAGGTATTTTGGGAGAAGGCTGTCTGCCATACTTTCACAGTAGAGTTTGACCCATTGAGTCAAAAGGTTCGGTGCGAGTGCAATAAGTTTGAATCCACTGGTATATTCTGTTACCATACCCTTGCTGTGTGGTCATACTACAGAGTTGACACAGTATCGAGCTGCTATGTTCTTCTTCGATGGAGTAAGAACGTCATCCTCAAGCACACTTACATTAAAAGTAGCCATGATGTGGCTCAGACTGATAAAAGCCACAACCTGTTCAGACATTTGTGTTCAGAGTTTTATAACGTTGCTCAGGAGTTTGTTGCTTGTGATGAGAAAGTAGCCATCTTACAGTTTGCCCTTCGGAATGCAAAGTCCAAGTTGAGTGATTACCGTGGCAGCATACGTTCCACTACTTTCGCTGCGACTCAGAATAGCCACTACAAAAAAAAGGTTAAAACGGTGATTTTTTATGGAAATTACAGCGGTTACAACCGCCATTATTACCAAAAATGGCGCCCCCAAAAAACGCCAAAATTCTGGGCGCCATTCTGGTTATTACGGCAGTTTTCAGAAAACCGCCGTAATAACCAGTGGATAATACGGCGGTTTTTTTGCAGTTAAAATGGTGGTTTCAACCGCCATTTTAACCAAATAAAATGGCAGTTTTGTTGTTCTTTAAAATGGCAGTTTGTAACCACCGTTTTTACCAAGATTTAATGGCACCCTTCTCGTTTAAAATGGCATTTCTAACCGCCGTTTTTACCTGGATTTAATGGCATCCTTTTTGTTTAAATGGCGTTTCTAACCGCCATTTTACCTGGGTTTAATGGCATCCTTTTCGTTTAAAATGGCATTTCTAAGAATACAAAGGACACCAGATTCTCTTTACAAAAATGAGCAATCAGAAGAAAGGGTCATCTAAGAAGTAAACAGCAGAGAGCAAAAATCAAAGACAGTAAACTCAATGAATTTGCAAACTCAATTTCACATGGACATCAAGCTAAAGTAGACAATAATAAAAACAAGTTATACCTCTCCAGTAAATTGCACAGTTGTAACTTATTGTCAATCCCAGAGGTACCTTCGAAGACCTAATCAACGTAGCAAAATAGTGAATAAACTTCATTCCAGTTTTCATGATAGCAGCCCTAAATGATAATAGCACATGCATATTGGAGTTAGGCAGTAACCACTCACCTGAACAACAGCTTTCTCAATCAAATTGCTCCTCGTCACTTTCAAAAGTTTCTTCCGAACCCTAAAATTTTCTTCCGAATCAAAATTGGCACTAGATCTGAGAAGACATTGGCACTACCTCAACCACAAATCACATAAAGCAGAAGCTACTAAAGACATTGGCACTAGATCTGAGATCGGGGAGAGAGAGAGAGAGAGAGAGAGAGAGAGAGAGAGAGAGAGAGAAAGAGAAAGAGATGAGGGGGTAAGGTTACGAAAATAACCTCACCGGCTTTGCAAGCAGTGTTGACGGCAGATATGAGGAAGGAAAATCCAAGATCTGTGATCGTCGACTGGTTGAACAGTAAATTACACGGAGGAGATGAAGGAGAGAGAGAAGAGAGATCGAGAGTGCCGTATGATGTGTTTTGTTTAATGAGCTAGGGTTGCAGTTTTTTTATTTTATATTCGTGTGAAAACAGCGGTTCAAAATCGCCATAATCGCCAGAACTGCCACCAAACACAAAGGTAATTATGGCAGCAACCAAAAATGCCATAATGTCCGGATATTACGGCGGTTCTTTAAAACCGCCGTAATATCAATGCCATTTTAAACTCTTTTTTGGCAAAAAAATAAATGGATTACATCCCCCATGAAACCTGCTGAAGAACAAAATATCTAAAAAAATAAAAGGCATTCACTTTTCAATGAGGTAAGCATTAACGAATGTTTAACACATGAAACAAATAAATCATTCCCCAAACCATCCAATTCGCAATGAAAAGAAACATCCCAATGCCTATCAGAAGCACCATCCACTTAAAAACTTGGTTAAAGTCACCAGTGCCAACACAAATGAACCTGCCGAGTCTTCTGATTATGACAGAAGGTCGTGCAATGCTTAAAGTACCAGCAACTTCACAATTTCAGTAATAGAAAACAAGGATAAAAAAATAAATAAACTTCCATTTAGTTAACACCATGCTACTTAATGGAAAAAAGTGTCACTTATATGTAGTCATAAACAAATGGGGTATATACACCGATAAGAGTAGACTAAATAGTATAATAATGCAATGCATTGCTTAATGAACTAGAGAAATCCATAATTTGAGAACTAATTGCTTGACAATCGCAAATTCTTAACACATGAAATCTGCTGAGTAATATCTAAGAAAACAAAAGCCATTCACTTCTCAGTGAAGTACACGCATCCGTAAATACATTGCACGTGATAACTCAGAAAACATATCGAGAACCATCCAATTCTCAAAGTAAAAAAAATATCCTAGTGCATATTAGAAGCACCATCCACGTAAAAGTTTGGATAAAGTTACCAGCAGCTTCACAATTTTAGCAACAGGAAATCAGAAACCTACAGTGGAACAGGATTTCTCAGGCTCACACAGAACTGATGTAAGGCAAAAAATGCCATATAAACGTCCACAACTCTAACACAGGGAAACTATATAAATAGTATGGCAAGTGCACGTTTTCATGATTTTTACCTAGGCATCTGTCTTCTTCCGTTGTCTTCCCCCTTGCTTGGCTTTCTCATGGGTAATCCCGCACGTTGTAGCATGGTCTTCATGCTCGGTGCTGGGAAGGGTGATCTCACCGCCTTAGTCTTATTTCTTGGCTAGTTCCAGCGTACAGGATGGCTGTCCAATGCATCTAAAGCCTTTTCAATGACTGAATTATGCAGACCCATCACTATGTCTAGTATAATTTCCTTTTGGAATGTCTGCAGAATGCCCTGAATGGAAAAATCGTGTGTAAGAGGAAAATTTTGGTAGCATGAAAAAAATAGATCGAAAAGAGGTGAAGCTTAATTGTGATAGGATTTTTAAATTCACCTTGTCCCAAAATTACAAGGGTTTATGCAGACTCCAATACTGCATGAACTTGATCACGTATACACCACAATCACAGCTACATGTATAAATAGAAATATTATTTTTAACCATGGGACTAGGTATCATAATCAAGTGAATTGCTAGTAAGCTTATTGATAGGTGGCATTTTCAACTAACCCGTTATGTTGTTTTGGGACGCTAGGATAGAAACAAGTCAGGCCCTTATCTGTGCGCTCGTATGGGGGCATCGACACTTTAGCTATGTCTTCAATAATTCTCCCCTGTAAAGCAACTACACTTTAGCAATACTACATTTTTTTAACAACTGAGGATGTTGTTGCAATAATTGGGTGATATATGTTTACTGCATAAGCATGTATTTTTTACCTTTCATCATTATGCTCTCCAGAATGCATACTATCCAGTACCCACAACCTTTTTTGAGGAATCTCAAAGGCATACAGCTACAAATGATGATCGATACAGACGAAAAAAAATCACTGTGTTGTAAACAAAAATATAAAAACATTAACATGCAAGCATTAGTCCGTTCACGACATCAAACACCTAGAATAACAGGTAAGAACCATACAGTGTTTATTATAATAAGTCAATGCAATGCTTAATGAACTAGAGACAACCATAACTTCCTCACTAAATATAGATACTCACAAAATTCTTAACACATGAAACCTGTTGCGGAATATCTAAGGAAACAAAAGCAAATCAAATCTCAATTAAGTACACATAATCGCAAGTGCCTAATACATAGAAACTCAGAAAAATATACAGAACCATCCAATTGGCAATAAAAAGAAACATCCTAATGGCTATCATAAGCAACATCCAAATAAAAACCATTGCATTGTAAACAAAATAATCAAAATAGTAACACGCAAGCATTAATGCATTCAACGGCATCAAACACCTAGTATAAGAGGCAAGAACCATACAGTGTTTAGTATAATAAGGAAATACAATACTTAATTAACCAGATACATCCACAATTTCATCACTAGATATAGATAGTCACAAAATTCTTAACACCTGGTACCTGTTGCGGAATATCTAAGGAAACAAAAGCAAATCACGTCTCAATTAAGTACATGCAATTGCAAGTGCATAAGACATGAAAACTCAGAAACATATACAGAACCATCGAATTGGCAACGAAAAGAAACATCCTAATGCCTATCATAAGCAACATCCAAGTAGAAACTACTACGTTGTAAACAACCATATATAATTAGTAGCATGCACGCATTAGTTAGTTCCTATTGTCAAAGAATAAGATGCAAGAACCACACAGTTTCCACTCATCTAGCGCATTGACTTACCCATTTTCTCTTGGAAGCTGCTACCTTGTCAAAGTATCTGGAATCGGTGCCGAATTGAGGACCCAGCCCCACATAGCTCAAGCTCAGGACCTCCCTGAAAGAAACTAGGTTCCTCTTTTGCAACACCGTTTCCTGTAAAAATAACCTTATTTAGTTTTAGTACACAAATCTTAAACACTGAACATCGATAAAATCATTCATACAAAAATTCCTGGAGGAATACAGTAGAAGTCATCCTTAAACCGTGATGATTCCGAGTCATTAAAAGTGAAACACATCCACTGAATGATCTGCACCATTAAATTTAAATGGTTAGCGACATCTTTATGAGAAATTATACTTATTAAGAACTCTGTTCATTCTAACAAGGTGTTAGTATGTTCTACTTACGTTCCTGTTCACCCAGCGACGGGGTCACAGTATGCACAGGTCCTCTCAGAGCAGTACTAGATGTGGTCTTCCTTCATACGATGCCACGACCTGCTCTTCCCCCAACGACGCATTGATAGCCCATCGAGGCATCGACGCACTCCATCCTCATCATCCTCGTCGAACTTTCACCCATTTTAGCAACGGATTCACCTTTATAGGAGTATACTGGGTAGGATTCTTTTTCATCTGAGTCATTCCGGGTGAATTCCGGTTGCTCGCTGGCCTAGGTGCCTTGCAAGACGGAGTGGTTGGCATAACAGTCTGCAGGGGCTCCGTGTACTGTAGTTGCTCAAGGTATTCCCAAATTCTTTCGCTCTCCGGGTCTTGCATTGACAAGAAATCCGGGTGACTGCGTTAAAATCAATCCATGTTAGAGAAAAGTAAATTTTGTATGCTTACATTTCCTAATTTCCTGACGATCAAAATAGACCCAAAAAAGAGTGTTGCATAGGAAACTTGCCTGTCAAATTCCCATTCTTGATGCTGCACTAGTGCTACGGAGAGTGGGCGTGCATCGGAAACTCTGGAGTCAGTCGTTTCATGGGGTGTATTTTCCTTACTGAGGTTCCCGTCGGGGGTCTCCGAACTTGTTTTCTGTGGGAAACCTCCCTGGTTAAAAAATCGAAGCCTCCTCTTAGCAAGGGGCTCATTATCCTCGTCATTATCTATGCTCACTGGGAGATCTTTTTCTTCAGGTGAATTTGGGGTGGACCTATGTGGTCGGTCCTTTTTAACCCCCTTCTTTTTCTTGGAAGCTGACTTGCTTATCTGTATTATGCCCATCGGATATGTTACTTAAAGAAACATCCAACATTGAAATCAACCTTCTGAAAATACTTAAGCTAGTATAAAATTTAACCCGGCCCACAACCATAAACGTAAACTGACTTTTGGGCTAGTTTTCGATCTATCCGCATGTCGTGAGCGTTTGCTTTTTGGAGGTGGATTTATTGTGCCTCTAGTAGGTCATCTTTCCATTGCTTCTTGCTCCCTCTCTCTACCGACTGAGCTTTCCTGTTTGTAGAAATAGCGTGAATCAAATAGGCATAACAGAAGTCAATTTATGAACACGCTGAGTCGTGAATACGTGCTTACCCTTTATGCAACCGAAGCTTTTCGTGCACGCTTTTGTTGTGTTTTTTTAGTTGCCTTTATCCTTTCAGCTTCAGGTGATCGGCCTTCTACATCTTCACTTTTTCCCTTTCTATTCAAGAGGCACCCCTTATTTAAGAAATGAAAAGATTCATGTATCAAAATCACATGCCCATGTATCATTAACACAAAAACCAGAAACGCAAGAAAAGAACCCTGGACATCTTTAAAAAAATGGAGTCATCCCAACTACCTAACACATCTGAAATCAAAAAAGATATGTAGAAACAACCATTTAGCACAGAAAAGAAACATCATGCTACCTCTCAGAAGCATCATCCACTGACATACTGGCATAAAGTAACCGCTTTCTATGAAGAAGTTAGTACCTCGGAAATAATATATTTTGCCTTTTTTTCTAGACTTTCTGAGGTCCACGCAGCGAGCCATGGCTCAGGTTCACGACAGTTGTCAAGCTGACCGTATTGCAACCGTTGAAAATAGAGTACCTGGACATATGAAGGTGACAAGTTATGCTCTACAACAAAAATGACATTCTCAATTTACTAATAGTCATTGAATGCTTCCTACCAGCATGACGAATATGCAGCCCTCACAAGTTTTGTTACCTTTGAGCTTATACTTCTCGACTACCGTGTCAAACCATTTTAGAGTTTGCAATGGCCAGTTGAACCTTTTAGGATCAAAAACATCCAAGACAGGATAAATGTGCCATAGCGAAATTACCTGTTGTGTTGTAGGGCACAGGAACATTTTCATTACCACCAATAGGAAATATCTCCTGAACTCCATCCTATCTGATTCTGTTGCCATTGGACAGCTGTAAACTAAATTCCAGAGTTCAGTTGTTGTCCGTCTATGGAACCTCTTTTTGATGGCCACGTGGGACGGATTACGATCATCCAGGGATGGGAATGGATCAGCTACAACATGTCAATGCGTCAGTGTAAGGTAAAATATATATACCCAATTATATTTGCATGAATATGCCTATGACACACTAAGTAATTCGGAAAGCAGAACTTACCACTAGATGGAATGCCTAAAACCCGCCCGATTAACTCGGCATTAAGGCGGATGTTGCCAACGTTGAGTATAAAAGTTCTTGGCTTAACCTCATACAACTCGGCTAGGTGAAACATGATGTCCTGCTTCACCGACCAATTCGGAACAAGCCTCAAGAATCCGAATCTGATTTCATCAATCTCCGCAAGCTTCTCAATGGAGTTGTTTTTAGTTAGCATGCTCATCATGTCATGAATGTAGCTGGGTGAGCATCGCAACTCTAATAATTTCTGGCAATGGTAACAGTAGCTATAAGTCACAAATAGGATCATGTGCAATGGCAGGTCGATAACGGTAAATATCATTGTACCTTTTTTCCCATCTTAATTGGCTTTTCTGCAACACAATCCTGGTGTGCGTTCACAAGAAACAGGCCCAAATCCTTTAAGCGAAACTGCATACGAAATCAGAACCAACATCAAAAGAGTTCTCAATTAAACATTGTTGATGCTGCTATACAAAACCCATATCAATTAATAACATATAAAACCCAAATTAGAAGCAACATCTATCAAATTGCAAGATGTTCATTTTGATTCACTTCCAAAATTAGAGCATATGTCCAACATGAAGAAAAAATAGCATGAAGAGATTCTTAAGTTAAACAGTTTGAATTAGATATGGGTTCAGGATTGTGCAAGGTTGGAAAGCAACCAGGTAAATTTGGCATATAGAAACAATAACTTAACAAGTAGTAAGATAAAAGAAGAGAAGGAGAATCGATTTTAGAGCTCCAAATAAAATGACTCTCGGACCATGATTAAGATCAAAATTAAATTCGACCAAAATTAGACTAAATTTAATATAAATTCGTCATTAAAATTCCATACCACTATTAACAGAATAGCAACATTCAAGCTCTAATCACATGCAATTCAGCAAAATCTAACTCCTAATAACAGCATCTTTCGCTCTCTAATTTCAGCAACATCCAATCTCTGATTATAGCAATTCAACAACATCCAACAATTTAGCAAGGGTAAATTACATCAACTACAACCACAATTCCTAAACTTTAGCTTAGATAAGCAAACAAAATTAAGCCAATTCCAATTTTTCTTTTACCTTACTCCCAAACTGCATTAAAAAAAATAATGCGCAAACAGAATTAAGCTATTCAAACAAAAGGCCAATAGTATAAACTTTTTTGAATGCCAGAGACATGTTGCATAAATGAAAAAATCATCCAATGTATGATAAAAAAAGACCCTCCAATATATAATAAAAGAACGATACAGTTGTCCAACTAGATAATCATATCATAACTAAAACTAGATGTAGTTAAAACTCAACAAATCTGTCAAAAAAAATCACGTTTTGATGCTGTAATTTTAAATAATCACATTCAGGCCCAAGTTCAAGTTGAAAAAAAAACTTACTTATAACTAACTTCTTCTTTTTCAAAACTCCCAAACCACAAGGAAGAAAATCAGCTAGCGTATCCAAGAAAAATCTACCAAAGCGCACAGAACCAATAACATTAAACATTCAGTTGAAATTTAACAAAAAGTCCAGTAATTTAGCAAAATCAAAGAATATCTGTTGGGTGTACCTAATTGCATTTGCTATGTTAAATGTATATTTGCTACCTGTAGTACTTGTAACCTTCTTGTGTTTACCTTTAACTATTTATCTGTCTGTGATATGATGTCAGAGATGGAGGTATGGAGGAAAGGCAGTAAGACTAGATTCAGGATTAAGTTAGGTTTAGATACTCTTAGAAAACCACATTTTATGGTTTCTGTTTAAAGCTTTAAGCTTAACAATATGAGTGTCGGCATTCTAGGATTGCCTCTGGTATTTCCAGGATCTTATATCTTATATGTGTGGCACTTTTACCATACTAAGAACCTCTGGTTCTCACCCCATACTATGTTGTTATTTTTCAGATACAAGTCGAAAGGCACCTCGTTAGGCGTCTGGGCTTCTGAAGCGAAGTGGTTATCGGGTTATTTTGTTGTATAGTTATGTATATATATATGTACTTAGTTTCCTCTCCACATGACTTGTTCCTTTTGACCTTCTTTGAGGCTTATAGAGAGACAGAATTTTGTTTATGTAGATTTGGGTTTTGGATATGTATATATATGTGTAGATATTCTCCGGCCAGCCTTGACTTCGTGGGCTGATTTAGGAGCTTGTTATGTTTGTATCTTTGGCCCTCTATTCCTACTTTTGTTATCGTATACTTGATAGTTATAGTTTTCTTAACACGCAAGTTAACTCGTTTTTTGAGCATTGTGCTTTTAATTCGCGATTGTTATTTTATCTGTTCTTCAACACTCCTAGTCTACTATATTCTTTCTACTATTATATGTACACGTTTTATTTTAGAGGTCGTAACACCACGCCACCTCTATTTTATGGCTTAAGCGTAAAGCTAAGTGTGGTAGGGTGTTACATTAAGGATGTAAACCCCGTTAAATTAGTAAATAATTAGCCAATAAATTAATTTTTAATAAAGAAAATTAGAAATGCAAATATTTTATTAAATTAGGATAGAGTTCATCAAAACGAGAATTTTGACACTAATTTCAAGAAATTCGGCCTAAGATTGGACCGAACGAGCCGAACCGGTTGAACCGGGTCTGTGGGCCCAACCGGAACCACATTTAAATGAGCTAAAGCTCATTTTCTTCTCCAAAATGCAACAGAAGCACCACTGAATGCATCGAGGAGAAGAGAAGGGCACGAAACCCTTACGCTAACTTCAAACGACCGTATCTCCTCCGTCCGAGCTCCGATCACTGCACCGTTTACAGCCACGCGACCATGGCGTCGAGCTCTACAATTCTACCAGAACAATTTTATAGGTAACTCACATTATTGCTCACAGCCTCTTCTTCTCCAATTTTTAAAAGTTATATGGAGGTGTTGAATTTCTTTGCCTTTTGATGTTTTAGGATCCGATTAGCTTGAGGAAAACGTTCACTCTTACTTATACGAAACTTGGGTAAGGTCAGGATACTATAATTCTATCTAAATATTCTGAATTTGTCCTTTGGATATTAAATTGGGTGTATATGTGTGATGAATGTGTATTAGGTTGTAAATAAATAATTGGAGCTTGAAATTGTGAATATCAGAACTGGGAGGAAGCTGTTTTATTGAACTTTTGGGGGCTGTGTTTATTTTAGTAAGTTTCCTTGGACAATATGCAGAAAATCGGCCAAGGTATGGTTTAGGTTTATTTCATTTAATATATAATGTTCCGTGAAAACTTAGGCTAGATGACCATAGGATAGGTTGGAATGTATGTGTATATATATTGTTTAGCATCTTGTTAATAAATATGTGTGGTTTGGTACTTGTTGATTAATTGGTGAATTGGTGAATTGTTGATTAATGACTTGAGGATATAAGTATATAAGCCTAGAATTTGTAAGCTATGGTTTTGGCTGATGGAATTGGGTAATGTATGTGTGTTGTTGATGATTTTGAGGTATGATTATTGTGGTGATTGTTGTGATAATGAGGAAGGACATTTTGTATTGATATTGGCAGGTTTGGTGATAAATAGGATGAAAATTTTGAATAAAAATGAGGTTTGTGGAATTTTGCAAAATTTGGTTTTGGGCCGAATATCGGTAGGCTATAACTCGGCTTCCGAGATCCCAAATTGAATTCAACTTGTTTTAAATGAAAATTGATTTCATGAAGTTTATGCCGTTCGAAGAATGAAAAAAAAATGATTTAAAACGATTAAGTTATGCCCGTCGGAAGATTTAGTGTGGAATATGTAAATTATGCAATTTTCTGGTTGATCAGATTTTTGGCAAAACGTACGTCCACTCCTACGCGTGGCCCACGTGTGCGCGTGGCATGAAATTTTTTACTATGCGTACGCGAGTTATCCTATGCATACGCGTAGTGAACCAGCAAGCATGTCCACGCATATGTATTGCCCACGCGTATGCGTGACATGAGGTATTCACCTACGCGTACGCATGACAAGGGGATGCGCGCGAGAGCTGCCTTTTTACACTCCCACGCGTACGCGTGGCCCCTATTCCAGCAAACATGTTTTTCTGAGTTTTAAATCCTATTTTAAACTTCTAAATCTCTATTTTCATTCCTTTAGTCATAAATAATAGTATTAAACCTGATAATCAGATGAAGTTAGGAAGTGGGGATAACTTGGAGGTGGAGTAAAGCTGAAAAAGTGATGAATTAAATATGCAATGTTACGAATGATTATGTATAATACTTGGCTTGATTAATTAAATGATATGAGATACGAGATTTCCTAGGTGAAGTACCGTGGCTTGCCACCACGTGTAACAAGTCGAAAACTCGATATTCTGTTGACACTACAACGTAAGGGTGACCGGGAACTTATAAATTCCCGGGAATGTTACCCCCATTGAGCAATATTGATTATTTGAGAAAAAACTATGCATAGACTCTTGGGGATGCACGTCGAGAGACATTCTAAAGGTTTAGCAAACCGAACTTGTCGGGTTGGCTTGATAACCAAATGAGACTCATTAGCCATAGGACAGGCATGCATCATGTGCATATTACTTGAATTACTTGTTTATGCATTAACTGGGTGTGCCTAATTGCATTTGCTATGTTAAATGTATATTTAGTACCTGGAGTACTTGTAACCCTCTTGTGTTTGCCTTTACCTGTTTATCTATCTGTGATATGTTGTCGGAGATGGAGGTACGGAGGAAAGGCGGTAAGACTAGATTCAGGATTAAGTTGAGTTAGGCTTAGATACTCTTAAAAAACCACCTTTTATGGTTTCTGTTTAAAGCTTAATAATTTGAGTGTCGGCGTTCTAGGATTGCCTCTGGCATTCCCAAGACCTTATATCTTATATATTTGGCACCTTTACCATACTGAGAACCTCTGGTTCTCACCCCCATACTATGTTGTTATTTTTCAGATGCAGGTTGAGAGGCACCTCGTTAGGCGTCTGGGCTTTTGAATCGAAGTGGTTATCGAGTTATTTTGTTGTATAGTTATGTATATATATGTACTTAGTTTTCTTTCCGCATGACGTGTTACTTTTGACCCTCTTAGAGGCTTATGGAGAGACAGGATTTTGTTTATGTAAATTTGGGTTTTGGATATGTATATATATGTGTAGATATTCTCCGGCCAGCCTTGACTTCGCGGGCTGAGTTAGGAGCTTGTTATTTTTGTATCTTTGACCCTCTATTCCTACTTTTGTTATCTTATGCTTGATAGTTATAGTTTTCTTAACACGCAAGTTAACTCGTTTTCTGAGCATTGTGCTTTTAATTCGCGATTGTTATTTTATCTGTTCTTCAAGGCTCCTAGTCTACTATATTCTTTTTGCTATTATATGTATACATTTTATTTTAGAGGTCGTAACACCACGCCACCTCTGTTTTATGGCTTAAGCGTAAAACTGAGTGTGGTAGGATGTTACATTAATACCCGTACTGGTACCTGAACTCCACAACATAACAGAAACATCCAATCTCCAAAAAAAAAAGACCTATAAAAACATAACAGAAACTTCCAAAATTATGTTCAACATGAAAAAAAAAATAGCCCGAAGAGATATTTAAGTTAAACAATTTGAATCAGATATCGGTTTAGGATTGTAAAAGGTTGGAAAGTACTCAGGCAAATTTGGTGTAAAGACAAAATGATTTAACAATTAGTAAGATAAAAGTAGAGAAGGAGAATTGATTTCAGAGTTCCAAATAAAATGACACTCGGACCATGATTAGGACCAGAATTAAATTCGACCAAAATTAGACTAAACTTAATATAAATTCGTCATTGAAATTCCATACCACTATTAACAGACAGCAACATTCAAGCTCTAATCACATGCAATTCAGCAAAATCCAACTCCTAATAACAGCATCTTTCGCTCTCTAATTTCAGCAACATCCAATCTCTAATTACAACAATTCAACAACATCCAACAATTTAGCAAGGGTAAATCACATCGACTACAACCACAGTTCCTGAATCTTAGCATAAATAAGCAAAAAAAATTAAACCAATTCTATTTTTTCTTACGTAACTCCCAAACCGCACAAAAAAAATAATGTGCAATCAAAATTCAGCTATTCAAACAAAAGACCAAAAGTATAAACTTTTTTGAATGCCATAGACATGTTGCATAAATGAAAAAATCATCCAATCTATGATAAAAAAAAAAACCCTCTAATCAATTACTGTATACATTCAACAGTTTCCACCTAAAGAATGCAAATCCAATATAAATTCTTACCTAAGTGAATGTTCAAATGAATTAAAATACTAGTCATGCTATGTAAATCACCACTTTCCCTCAATATCTAAAATATTGTCCTGCTTAAAGCCGCAACTACTGAAACCAACAAACATTGATATGCACACAATATAATCAATTACAATCTCCCCCTAAACAATTGCCTAACAGTTATTGTCATTATTTAGCATATTTAGAAAAGGAAAAAAAATAGGAATTAAACAAGCAAGCTAGGATCACACAATGGCTAAAGGCACACAAGCATCTCAAGTTCATATTGCTATTCATAACCAACAGGGGCTGAGTTTAGTCGTACCCAAACATATCTCAAGTTCATGCTTTGGAATATGAAATACCACAATTTGAATCACATTCAAAAGCCATGATCACACGTAGATTCTAACAACACCTCAAGTTTAGGTGTCAAGTTGTTTTGAAGATGAATTCACATATGATCACAGAACAAGTTGGAAATGCATATCAAGTATGAATGGAAATCTATGTTTATACATTCAGTAGTCCCCAATTATAGTACAAAAGAATCATCTAGCAAAATGAAACACCATAACCAAAACCTTTAACAAAACCGTCTGATGCAATCAACAGCAACATCTAACAAATCCATATTTATAACGAAATCAAAGGCAACATCCAAGAACTTGTAAATTGTGGCATTCAAACCCCATATCAATCAACTCCAATTACTAAAAACTAACCAATTCGTTCTGTCAAGGGATGTTTTGAGGCTGGGGCAGGAGACGTTCTATTGTGTTCATCGGGGTAAGGCAGAGAGGCTTCAATGGCGCCGCCAGCACCGACATGCAGCAGCAGCGGCGCACTCTTGGAGACAAGGAGAACCGCCTTGTTCCTTGCAACTGGGTGGCACAATATAGCTGCGGCGGAGATGGGCGTGACTCCGACTAACATGACAGTGGCCACGTTGACGGGAAGAAAGCTTTGCGGTGTTCTTAAGCAAGCTATGGACGTCGGATGTTGCCCGCACGAGGTGGACCGAGGCGCAGCGTTCGTCGAGGGCGAAGGAGAATACCACGCGATGAACCTGATAGTGTGGCACTACTGTGGATGGTTTTGGCATTCTGATACGATGAAACGGTGAAAATAGAAGAGAGGGTTTAGTTAGGTTAATTATGTTTACCTAGTTTAATTTCAGATGTTGTTGAAGTTGATTGGGCTTCGTGGTCCCAATCCAACAGGAGTTGGCAGGTTTTTGGCTGAAAACCCTCTTGGTTCCCTAGCATTATTGACACACTAATGATGGTGGGACAAAAGTTTGCACGTAGACGACTAATAAGAGTTGTATTTTTTAAAGTGGGGTTTAATTTGTTTTTCTTAAAGTTAGTATAATTAGATAAACAGGTGCAAATTCACATATATTTTCAAAATATATATAGTATCCAGAGATATACATATCATATAGAGACACTGAAGGTTGCAGAATGCATAGAGAAGGGGGTTGAATCTATGCCTTTCTTTTAATTTAAACAAATAACCCTTTTAAAACAAACTTTCAGTCTGAATCTGTTTGAACTCAGCAGCGAAAAATTTATGAGACAATTTCATTTTGTCTTATGAATATCAGAAAATAGAACATAGAAGGGAAGAGAGAAGCTGACACCATCATGTATCCTGGTTCAGTTGCCTTGTACAATGCAACCTACATCCAGTCTCTACCACAACCGTGGTGAAATTTCCACTATAGTTAATATATTACATACACTAATTCCATAGGATTGACACAATCCTTTCACTCTCAAGTTCTAACCTAACTTGACTTGGTTGTGCTAATACCTAACTCTTCACTCTTAGTACTCACGTAACTAAGAAAGGGGTACCTCACTGGTACAAGACACAAGACACAAAACCAAACTAAGGAAATCTGAAATCACTCTAGGCTTTCCTCTCAAGTGTATCACTCAGCCTTTTAACACTCATTGGCTTTTACTTGAGCTTTCTCATTCAGCCTTTTACCACTCAAGAAATTATAGAAAGATATACATTAAAAATGAAATTACAATCTGTAAAATATGAAGGAGATTAATGCTTCAACAACCTCTTTGCTATGTGATGAACCAGATTTGCTTGCCTCTGATTTATTTCCTCATTCTGGCAGAATGCTCCTTTGACTAGGAAACAATGTCCAAGTTGATGAACTTTCTCAGAGAAGACTTCTCAGAACATGAATCTTCAAACCCCTGGTTCCTTCTCCTTGCTTTATCAGAAACAAAATTTGTTCTTTTTATATCTCCTTACATGTTGCTGAGTTGCATCTACCAAGTCAACTCCTCAAGCTGTGTGCTACACCAGCTTAGCCATTCACTTTCTTTCATTAATCCCCAAATTGGAATTTTGAAACAGTTCCCTTTTTCTTGACCGAATGAATCAGAATGGCAAAGAAAAAAATTTTCAATGGCAATCCCACATCTGAACCCTTGAGATACTACTTGGTCTCCAAGAAACAATCTTGGCCTTTGATTCATAGCAGTGTATCTCAGAAATTACTTTTTCCATATATCTCAAAATGAAGTAACAGAGAGTTAAAGAAAGAGGGAAGAAAGCAAGATGCATGCAAAAGGAAATAAGTTACCTTTAACTTCAGCCTTAGCCTAAGATGGGTAGATTTGGGTGACTAAACTTTTGTCTTTTCTGATTAAGCTTTCTCTTTTTTCTGTGTCTGACCGAATGAGAAAAAGGTGAACGTTGCTTTGGAGGAAACACTATGGAGAGATCAGCTTGAGAATTGCCTTGGGGCTTGGATCATGCCTGCTTACCATACAGCCCATGTGATTTATTTCTTGTTTGGGCTTTGTTTGTTATTGTTACACTTTATGAGTGCTTCTAATTTTTGTTAACTTTATTTGGGTTGTAACAAGTTAAGTTTTGGCCTGCATCACTTTAAACAAACATCATCAAAACTGATTGGGTAATTAGCCCAATAAAATTAATGTTTGTCACCATCAATTATGTTAGTTAATTTTTAACTCAACAGTCTCCCCCTTGACGACAAATATACTTGAAACAATGATCAAAAGGAATTGAAATTTGATAAAGTTAAAAGACTTCCCTTTGATCTTGTGTTGCTCCCCCTTTCCTTTAAAAGGGTTGTGACGTTAGGATTTTTGCCAGTAAAGAATGTCAAAAAAACAGTCGCGTTGTAGATATAGTCTCTAAACCGACAAAAATCCCTTCGTACAAACGTTTTGGGTGTCACAAGTAACAAACCCCTTTAGAAATTGTTAACCGAGTATTCAAACCTCGGGTCGTCTTCTCAAGGAATTGCAGAGAGGTATGTTCTTATTATTGATTATAAGTCTTGTAAATTGGGGTTTTGGAAGTAAGGTGGGAATATGTTATATGACAAGTAAAATAAAATAATAATAATAAAATAAGCTCTTGGCACAGTATGAAAAACTGGAAGTCCTATCCTAGTTATCCTTATCAATTGTGATGAGAATTGGATTCTTCCCCCACCTTATTAACCTCTAACTATGAAGGTAAGTTAAGTGGACAAATTAATTCGAATCCTCAAGTCCCAGTTTTTTCTTGGGAAAAGTTAGAGTTATTGGATCTCGAAGTAATTCTTGAAGAATTCCAATTTTCAATCAACAATGAATTTGATAACTCAAGAGTTACCAATGACTCAACCAAAGCCAAAAGAGAAAAATCCAAATTATTTATATAATAAAAAGGAGCAATCATAAGTCTGAAATACCTCAAGATATATTAAATAGAAAATCAATCTACACATAGAGAGTCATAAACAAAATTGAGAAAAGAAATAAAAAGAACATTGAACTTGGGAAGAAGTTGAAATAATAAAGTTGAAATAATAATACATCCTAATTCCTTTAAGAGGAATCCTAATCCTAAATCCTAAGAGAGAGGAGAGAACCTCTCCCTCTAAAAACTACATGAAAAGTGAATTATGGAAGCGTCCTCATGAATGAATGCATTCTCCCACTTTATAGCCTCTAATCTGTGTTTTCTGGGCCGCAAACTGGGTCAGAAACAGTCCAGAATTCGCTGGGTTCGAATTTTAATGCGCTGATTTCCGTCACTGCAACGCGGCCGCATGGATCACGCGGTCGCGTCGCCTAGCGTCAGGGGAACTATAGTATATTATATATCAAATCGAAAACCCGGACGTTAGCTTTCCAACGCAACTGGAACCGCGTCATTTGGACCTCTGTAGCAAAAGTTATAGCCGTTTGAGTGCAGAGAGGTCAGGCTGGACAGCTTAGCAATTTCTCCAACTTCTTGCATTCCTTCCACTTTTGCATGCTTTCTTCCCATCCTCCAAGCCATTCCTGCCCTAAAATCTCTGAAATCACTTAACACACATATCAAGGCATCTAATGGTAATAAGAGAGGATTAATAATAAGCAAATATAAGATCAAAGAAGCATGTTTTCAATCAAAGCACATAATTAGGAAGGCAAATGTAAAACCATGCAAATATTATGAATAAGTGGGTAAAGAGTTGATGAAATCCACTCAATTGAGCACAAGATAAACCATAAAGTAGTGGTTTATCAACCTCCCCACACTTAAACACTAGCATGAGGACATGCTAAGCTCAAGAGAAACTATAAAGATGAAGAGGAATGATAGAGAGTATGCAATGCAACCTATGAATGTAACTACATGCTAAGATGTTTCTACCTACTTGGTTAAAAATAAACAAATCTTTCAAGATCAAATATGAACTGGATTTCACTAATTCAAATCATAAAAATGAAGCACAAATAGACTTGTAGAAGAAAATAGCTCATGAAAGCAGGGAACAAGGACTTGAGCATCGAACCCTTACTAGTAGTGTATACACTCTAATCACTTAGGTGTTTAAGGTTCGATTCTCTCAATTCTTCTACTAACCTTGCTTTCTAAGGCTTGCTCTTCATCTAACAATCAACAGAAATTTAATGCACAAATACACTTATCAAGAGGTCTTTTAAGGGTTGTAATGGGGTTAAGGTCAAGGTAGGATTGTATTTGGTCAAGTGGACTAAAATCTGAATCCTTAATTAACTTAAACTTTCCCACCTAACTTAAACAATCCATGTAATCATAATACAATATCTAACCATCCATTAACCATGTTTTCCACATATTCGTGCATTCTAATTTCAAGTACAACTCATATGCATTGCTTTCACTACTTACTTTGGGGCATTTTGTCCCCTTTTATTAATTGCTCTTTTTCTTTTCTTTTTCTCTCTCTTTTTCTTCTTTTTCTTCTTTTTTTTATTATTATTTTTTTCTCTTTTGTTTTTCTCAATGCATATGATTAATTTATTGAATGCATGAACATGTCCTATTTCTTTCACATTTTCATAAAGATATATAACACCC
>NC_029787.2:43116908-43118476 GCF_000816755.2 Arachis ipaensis | reverse complement strand
AAAATTTTGGTTGATAAAATGCAACCAATTCAAATAGGCTCAAAAATCTCATAGGTTTTGTGTGTTCGAGTTCTAAACCATCTTCCAGTATAATATTTCTTCAAACAAGTGTAATATTAAATTTTATTCAAATTAGTGAAATGCTCTAAAAGGTTTCTTGAAAAAGAAAATATTACTTCAACCAAGTGGTAAAATATGCAAAAAAAATCAAATAAATATGCAATCAAACATGCAAATGCAACAATGAACAAACAAATAAAATAAAAATTTGGTGTTGAGTCAGGAAATAACTAACCCATGGAGATCGGTATCGACCTCCCCACACTTAAAGATTGCACCGTCCTCGGTGCATGCTAAGATGTGCAAGTGGATGGGGGTTGTGGTTTCTTAGCTAGGCTCTTTTTTGTTCCTTTCCTTGCCGGCGGTTTGGGAGTAGCTTTCTCCTTTCCTTCCTTGGTGGCCATCCTGAAGAAGGGAAGAGAAAGTAAATTAAATTCAAATAGATATATAGCAAGGAAGAGAATGGAAGAGTGGTGATGGATGCACATTAGGATGTAATTGACATTAACACATGCTCTCGAGTACATGTGAAAAGTCAGCAATGAAAAATAGCCAGTGCATCGAAAGATAAGTGGATGTAGGGTGTTTATTGGCATGCCGGAAAAGGGCATGAGTAGCATAGACCAAGCATTACTTGTAATAAATTACCATGTTAGTATTTACAATTATATTCAATTAAAATAGTAAAGGGGGTTTATGAAAAGCAAGCATTAAATAGTATAAAGTATAATAGAGAAGTGCATAATGCCATATGGGCTTTTTCACAAACACATAGCATGCATGGTGAAGAAGGTATAGAAAGTATTACAGTGAACATGCAAGCAATCCTTTAAAGAAGATAATAATAATTGTCAAACATATAATGAGGAATAATGACTCAAATAAAATTCTGACACCAATGAAAATAATGCAATGAATGAAAGTATGCAAATAAATGAAATAAAATAGAATGGAAGTGAAAGAAAATAAGAAAGGAAGAAGAAAGAAATAAGAAAAGAGAAGAAAAATAAGGATTAGGGAAGAAAAGATAAGAAAATTGGCTGATCTGGATATTCTGTGCGCCGCCTGTGACGCGGACGCGTGAGTGACACGGTCGCGTGGTGCGTGATAAGGTCAGGTGACGCGGACGCGTGGGTCACGCGATCGCGTGGCCTGTTTTGTGCGATTGGCACGAGTGCAGCCTCGTGGTCGCGCAACTCTCTGTTCGAAACTCTTTTTGCCAAAATTCTGGGTGACGCGATAGCGTGGGGCATGCGATCGCGTGAGTGGCCATCATGGGGATATGACACGGACGCGTGGGGCACGCGTTCGCGTGGTGAGGCTTGGGCTACCAGCACGAGTCCAGCCCAACTCCAGCTCAACTTTCCGCCATACACCCTTTTTACGCCGATTTCAAGTCACGCGGTCACGTGGGAGGCCATTATTCCCATATGACGCAGTCGCGTCAGCGACGCGGTCGCGTGGGGTGATTTGTGCCATTGGCACGCCTCCAGCGCTGCTCCTGCGAA
>NC_029787.2:43106683-43116894 GCF_000816755.2 Arachis ipaensis | reverse complement strand
AAAAACAAATTTAAATTAAAAGGTTATTTAAATTTTGAATTTGAAAATTAAATTTTGAAATTTGAAATTTGAAATTTTGAAATTTTAATTTTGAAATTTGAATTTAAAATTTTTTAAATTTGAATATTTGAAATTTGAAATTTGAAATTTGATTTTTGAAATAAGATAAGATAAGATAAAAAATTTTAAAAATAAAAATCTGAATTTTTTTTTCGAAAAAAATTAATTAAAAATATTTTTGAATTTAATGAGGAAAGAGAAAAACAATAAAATGACACCAAATTTCAAATTTTTAGATCAAAACGAAGAAAACAACTAAGAACAGCTTGAAGGTCAAGATGAACATGAAGAACAACTTGAAGATCAAGATGAACACTAAGAACAAATTTTTGAAATTTTTTTTTAATAACTAAATAAAAACAAATAACCTCTTAATTTATGGAAAAGCAAAAATAAAAACAAAAATAAAAATAAATAAACAAACAAAAAGCAAAAATATTTACAATAAGCAATAATAAGGCACACGTTTGCAATTCCCCGGCAACGGCGCCATTTTGACGTTAGGATTTTTGCCAGTAAAGAATGTCATAAAAACAGTCGCGTTGTAGATATAGTCTCTAAACCGACAAAAATCCCTTCGTACAAACGTTTTGGGTGTCACAAGTAACAAACCCCTTTAGAAATTGTTAACCGAGTATTCAAACCTCGGGTCGTCTTCTCAAAAAATTGCAGGGAGGTATGTTCTTATTATTGATTATGAGTCTTGTAAATTGGGGTTTTGGAAGTAAGGTGGGAATATGTTATATGACAAGTAAAATAAAATAATAATAATAAAATAAGTTCTTGGCACAGTATGAAGAACTGGAAGTCCTATCCTAGTTATCCTTATCAATTGTGATGAGAATTGGATTCTTCCGCCACCTTATTAACCTCTAACTATGAAGGTAAGTTAAGTGGACAAATTAATTCGAATCCTCAAGTCCCAGTTTTTCCTTGGGAAAAGTTAGAGTTATTGGATCTCGAAGTAATTCTTGAAGAATTCCAATTTTCAATCAACAATGAGTTTGATAACTCAAGAGTTACCAATGACTCAACCAAAGCCAAAAGAGAAAAATCCAAATTATTTATATAATAAAAAGGAGCAATCATAAGTCTGAAATACCTCAAGATATATTAAATAGAAAATCAATCTACACATAGAGAGTCATAAACAAAATTGAGAAAAGAAATAAAAAGAACATTGAACCTGGGAAGAAGTTGAAATAATAAAGTTGAAATAATAATATATCCTAATTCCTTTAAGAGGAATCCTAATCCTAAATCCTAAGAGAGAGGAGAGAACCTCTCCCTCTAAAAACTACATGAAAAGTGAATTATGGAAGTGTCCTCATGAATGAATGCATTCCCCCACTTTATAGCCTCTAATCTGTATTTTCTGGGCCGCAAACTGGGTCAGAAACAGTCCAGAATTTGTTGGGTTCGAATTTTAATGCGCTGATTTCCGTCACTGCGATGCGGCCGCATGGATCACGTGGTCGCGTCGCCTAGTGTCAGAAGAACTATAGCATATTATATATTAAATCGAAGCCCCGGACGTTAGCTTTCCAACACAACTAGAACCGCGTCATTTGGACCTCTGTAGCAAAAGTTATAGCCGTTTGAGTGCAGAGAGGTCAGGCTGGACAGCTTAGCAATTTCTCCAACTTCTTGCATTCCTTCCACTTTTGCATGCTTTCTTCCCATCCTCCAAGCCATTCCTGCCCTAAAATCTCTGAAAGCACTTAACACACATATTAAGGCATCTAATGGTAATAAGAGAGGATTAATAATAAGAAAATATAAGATCAAAGAAGCATGTTTTCAATCAAAGCACATAATTAGGAAGGCAAATGTAAAACCATGCAAATATTATGAATAAGTGGGTAAAGAGTTAATGAAATCCACTCAATTGAGCACAAGATAAACCATAAAGTAGTGGTTTATCAGGTTGCTCCCCCTAGATTTGTGCTCTTCTCTTCCTTCCTGTTTATTATTCTTAAAGAGAACACAATAATGTGCAACACACAATTCAACTTGACTAAGGGATTTTACATAGCCAGCGAAAAAAATAGCCCAATACTAAAGAAACATATCTCAAATATCCATTTCAAAAACTATAACTAACAAAGTGATGACAAGTCATCATATACCCTTTTTAATAGTCTTTTTCTTTATTTTCATTTGGTTTTATGCACTTTCTTGCATCCTAAGAAAGCAATTTGGAATGAAAATGCATAACTTCTTTGAATCAAACAACCACCATATAATTGATGCTAAATCATGAGGCAAAGACATGACAAAGCAACAATACTTGTAAGGTACAGTCAAGTTGGATGAGCACAGCCTGATCACAGTAGCATCAAGCTTTCAAGATCAATTCAAAAAACAAATAATTATCACAGCAGCAAATATCATATTTAATTCACAAAAAATGACCACAGCAGCAGTAGCACAAAAACCAGATTCATATACTGCTACTACTCCCCCTTTTGTCATCAAGGATGGAAAAGCACTTAATACCAAGATAAGACTGCACCTTAAGACCTACACAGAAGTGTTAATGCAAAGTTCAAAACAAGTATATAATTAAAATAAAGTGCAATAGTTGTTAAAAGTCTTACAGTCATTCGGAATAAAACATAGAGTAGTTCAAAAGTAAATGACAACAGTATTCATGAGACAAAAGTGAACAAAAAGCAGCAGCAACATGAGACAATTTCAGGCATCCGAACCATCCTCCTAAGAATCAGCTTCTTCATCAGCATCAGTAGGAGCATCTTCATCTTGTTGGAGATTATCAATGAACTTCATGAAGACAGCCACTCTATCTCTGGATTTTCTGAGGAAATTTTCATGCTTGCTAGCTAGCTTTCTATGTTCTCTGCTCATAACAATCATATGGTTGGACTGGGAGACAAATTCCTGTATTACGTCCTTAACAACCCTAAATAAAGCAGATTTTTATCCAGTTGAGATTGATGTACCCTCGATAGAAGGTGGGGGAGAATCCTCAAGAACGGATTCATCATCATCATCATCTAGAACCACCCTTTTAGAGCGAGTGGGTCCCTTTTTCTGTTGTTTCACTGAACCACCTCCTTTTAGATATGAGTGTCTATTTTCATATGAATCATTGGACAACTCAACACCAAAATGTTCAAAAATACAAGTTAAGAACATGCCATAAGGAAGGGCTTTATCTTTCTCACTTCTAACAGAATCAAACATATATCTAACCATTAAATAAGCAAAAGAGATTTCTGTTTTTGTGAGAAGAGCATACAAAACAAGAGTGCCAGTGTAAGATACTCTTTGATATGAACCACTCTGAGGAAGGATGACATGATTTACTATACGGTGCAACTAAGCACGTTCATAACCCAAGGCTCTGTGAGTAGCGGTGATGCCATTAATCAAAGAAACATGTTCACAGATATGAGCCAGAGCATCATTGAAAGAGATACCTACTACTTCACATCAATGTATTTCAAGGAATCACTGATTGTTTCATTGTTTAACAAAATGTCTCGGCCCTTGACATGAGAATAAACACTGCCCTCATGATAAGTCATATTTGCATAAAACTCTTTGACTAACAGTGGATACACAAGCTTTTTGATGTTAAAAACATTATTCCAGTCCAGAAATTCCAAATTTTCAACAAAAGAAAAACCTTTCTTTTTCAAATCGGGTAAATCAGTAAGAAAAGTGGGACACAAGGTACGGTACTTAATAACTCCTTCATAAAAATTATTGTTCACGGCAGACTTAAATCTGTGAGGGTTGTAATTGGAGTGGAAAGTCATGAAGTGTGATTTGTGTGAAAATGGATCAATGTCTAGTTTCTTAACAGATTTAAGAGGGATACGTGGTTTACCTCTCTGCGGACGAGTAGGAATAGACCTTGACTTAGGCTGAGTTGACTCGGGGACTAGTTCTTCAGCAGTAGGGCGTTTGCCTTTGGATGAACTGGGTTTCGAAGAACTGGGTTTTGAAGGAGGCTGCTTTGGTGGTGGCGTCGGCTTGGTAGAGGAAGGATTTCTTGGTGTGGTCTTGGTCCGCGCCATAGGGTTAGTACGAAGAGGAGAAGTGGGAGAAGAAGGTGATGGAGTGAATGTCTGGTCTCATGAACGAGTGGAAGGCTTAGAGGATTCAAGGAGTTTGATAAGCCTTTCACGAGGAGGTTTTTGATGAACAACCTTTTTCCTCATTTTGATTTTAACCCTTGTTTTGAAGGAAGAGATGCACTAATGGTAGTGGGAAGGAACCGAAAGGTTAGTGGTATGATTTATAAGGAGAGAAAGAGCCTTAGTAACGGCCATAAAGGAGGTTTCTTGTACCCATGCAACTGCATCACTGTGACTAGACATTGAAAAGACTTTACCTCACAAAAATTTATTTGATTTTATTAAAAATAAAATAGAAAGTATTTTTAAATTTGAAAACTTTTGACTAAAGGACAAAAAAGAACAAAATAAAATAAAATAAAGGGAATAAAATACATGGATGATGTAACACTCATTTTGGGCCCAGAGGTAGTTTATTTTAAGGAAACATGTTGGACCACTCAGAATCTAAATTTTTAAGGTTGGCCCAGATGATTCAGCATGTGCAGTAAAGCCCAGAGAATGCTATTTAGAGATGATTCTTCATATGCCCAAAATTGTCTCATACCTGTTTATGAGACAAAAAATTTAACAAACACATCACCAATTTTCAAATAATGAATCATGATTTAAGATCCCTAGACTAGTTTTAAGCATGCAAAATCTGTCTTCAGCTAGTGGTTTAGTAAAAATATCTGCCAATTACTTTTCTGATTTAACAAATTGAATGCTAATATCTCCATTTTAAACATGTTCTCTTATTGAGTGAAATCTCACTTCAATATGTTTAGTTCTAGAGTGCAAAACTGGATTCTTTGAAATATTAATGGCACTCATGTTGTCACACAATAAGGGAATATTTTCAGCATTTAATTTATAATCAGCAAGCTGTATTTTTAACCACATAAGCTGAGAACAACAAGAAGAAGCAGGTATATACTCAGCCTCTGCAGTGGATAAAGCCACTGTAGACTGCTTCTTACTTGACCAGACATTTAGAGACTTTCTAATGAAACAACATATGCCTGATGTGCTCCTTCTATCAACTCTATCACCAGCAAAATCTGCATCACAATAACCAACTGCAGAAAAATTATCAAACTTAGGATATCATAAACCAAAATTGGATGTGCCATGAATATATCTAACGATCCTCTTTACTGTTAAAGGATGTGACTCTTTTGGTTTTGATTGGAATCTTGAACACATTCCAACACTTTACACAATATTAGGTCTAGAGAAAGTTAAGTACATAAGAGAGCCAATCATTCATCTATACCTAGTCTCATCTACATCTTTCTCAGTTTCTCCCTTTTCTAATTTTGAATTAGGGTGCATAGAAGTTTCCATGAGTTTGGCATTATCCATACCAAATATCTTAACTAGTTCCTTGGCATACTTCTCTTGATGAATAAAAATACCATTTTTAGTTTGCTTAATTTGAAGTCCAAGGAAAAAATTAAGTTCACCCATCATGCTCATGTCAAATTCACTTGTCATGAGTTTTCCAAATTCAGTACAAAGGGATTCATTGGCTGATCCAAAAATAATGTCATCAACATAGATTTGGACTAGAATGAAATAATCATTAGAATTCTTGATAAATAGAGTAGTGTCTATGGTGCCTCTTTGAAAACCATTTTTCAAGAGAAAAGAACTAAGTCTCTCATACCAAGCTCTAGGAGCTTGTCTCAAACCATAGAGAGTTTTAGATAGTTTGAAAACATGGTTAGGAAATTTCTTATTCTCAAAACCAGGTGGCTATGCCACATACACTTCTCTATCTATTACACCATTCAAGAATGCACATTTCACATCCATTTGATATAATTTAAAACCACAAAAGCAGCATAAGCTAGAAAATGTCTTATGGCTTCCATTCGGGCAACAGGGGCAAAGGATGCATCAAAATCTATTCCTTCTTCTTGGTCATATCATTATGCCACTAGCCATGCTTTGTTTCTTGCAATGCTACCATCCTCTCCTAGATTGTTTCAAAATATCCACTTGGTGCCGGTCACTTTCTTTCCATTTAGTTTCGGAACCAATGTCCAAACTTGGTTCTTCTCAAACTCATGAAACTCATCCTCCATTGCCTTTACCCAAGAAGGGTCATCAAGGGCTTCCTTGACGTTCTGAGACTCCATTTGAGAGAGAAAAGCAATATTTGATTCTTCATTTGCCTTTCTAGTTGAAGAACGAGTCTTGACACCATGAGAGACGTCCCCAATGATAAATTCCTCAGGATAATTCTTTAAGAATCTCTGATAAACCCATATTTTATGATATATTTTGTGCTTAATTTGAGTGATTTATTCAATCCTTCACCCACTTATTCATATTAATTGCATGGTTTTACTTTCCCTTCCTTATTATGTAATGTATGTGAAAAACATGTTTCCTATGCTTTAATATTAAATATTTTAATTACCTTTATTTCCATTCGATGCCGTGACTAGTGTGTTGAGTAGTTTCAGATCTTCTAAGGTAGGAATGACTTAAAGGATGGAAAGGAAACATACAAAAATGGAAGGAAAGCACAAAATGAAGCTTCTGAAGAAACTGGCATCCACGCGATCGCATGGACGAAGCGATCGCGTGCTAAGCGCGAATCAGCAGCGACGCGGCCGCATGACTGACGCGACCGCGTGGCAAGGAAATGCTCCAAATGACGCGACCGCGTGACCCACGCGGACGCGTGACAGAGGCCACGCACCAGAAATTGCAGAAAACGCTCATAGCGAATTCTGAAGCCCTTTTTGGCCCAAATCCAAGTCCAGAAGGCATAGACCAGAGGTTACAAAGTGAGGGAACGCATCCATTCAGAGAGAGCTCGCATTTTTACTACTTTCCATGATTTAGATTTAGTTTGAGAGAGGTTCTCTCCTCTCTCTTTTAGGATTAGGATTAGGATTTAGGACTTCTCTTAGTTTGTAAGAGTGACTCTCGATCCAGGTTTAATATTTACTTTAATGCTTTTATTCGTACCTATAAATGTTGTCAACTTGACTTATGAACCCTTTCCATGTTATGATTTGAATTAATGATTATTTGAGGTATTTCAGTTATTGATTGCTTTCTCCTTAATTTGTGTTACCATTGCTTTCCATCTAAGGAAATTTTTATTTCAACAATTTTACTTTTTCCCTTTTGGTCTTGGTTAAGAAATCAGTAACTCAACATTATTAAACTCAGCATAATTGATAATCGTTATCTTGCTAATTGAACTGAACTTCAATAATCCCAACTTTTTCTTAGGAAATAAATAGGATTCGAAGGTCAAACTAATTAGTCCCTTGACTTTCCTTTACTTTAGTAAAGGTCAACTAAGTGGAATTTAGATTCAACTTTCATTATTGTTGAGAGAGATAACTAAGTTGGACTTCCAATTTCTCTTACCTTGCCAAAAGATTGCTTTACAGTATTTATTTATTTTAATTGCCATTTAAATTATTTGTCATATCTACTCTTCATTCTCAACCCCGATTTTACAACCTCCATAACCAATAATAAGAACATACTTCCCTGCAGTTCCTTGAGAAGACGACCCGAGGTTTGAATACTCGGTTAACAATTTTTAAGGGGTTTGTTACTTGTGATAACCAAAACGTTTGTACGAAGGGATTTTTGTTGGTTTAGAGACTATATCTACAACGCGACTATTTTTATGAACTTCTTTACCACCATAAAATCCTAACGTCAGAATGGCGTCATTGCCGGAGAACTGCTAACGTGTGCCTTATTATTGGTTATTGTAAATATTTTTCTTTCGCTTGTTTATTTATTTTTGTTTTTCCTTTTTATCTATATTTGCTACCATGAACTCTCACCCCTCTCGCTTTGAGTTTGGTTCTAACTTTGTTGAAGGAAATAGAAGTTACAATAGGAATATGCATCAAGGTCAGACCAATCAAGGATGGATGGAGCCAAGAGGATCTAATCAACCCTTTAGGTAGCAACACTCTCCGAGATATCCTGGACAAAGACCATTCTACAATGCATACCCAGCTGAAAGATATGGTGGACAACCTTGTAACTACCAACAAGCCCCACCCCGTGCATATAAACCATCCTTTCAACATAACATCGAACCACCACACTCACAAGCTTCTCTTCACCATTCGCCACCATATGATCCTTCCTTGCCCCAGTACCAATCCAATCACTCCCAATCACCACCACTTTCCTATGTATCATCCCCAAGTCCGGCAACCCGAGAAGCAGAGGTTCGCCTAAAGGAAACAGTAAATAAATTTTAAACAACCATTCGACAACTGGAGCAAGTAGTAATTCAATGGGTTTCTAGGCGCTCAAATACACAAGGATCAGCCACAACCCCATGTGAACAGTCTAACGAAGACCGTAACATAAAGGAGATACCAGAAACTCCAGCGGACAAGACAGAGAATGAATTCGTATTAGAACAGGTAGAAGAAGCTGTCATTGTTTAAGAAGAAGAGTTGGTTGAAGATCTAGGAGATGCTGAACCTCCATGGGAATCCAGAACTGAGAAGAACTTCGTCAAGGACGCTACAGTTGATGCTAAGGAGGATATTATACAATCTCCAAGGCAAGTTGTTTATGAAGAATCAGACGGAGTAACCCAGGACACAAATTCCCTTGATGATGATAGTCACAAGTCTAGCTCTCTTAGTAATAAACCGGCATCCGCAAGTGAATTCTCTGAGGGCGAAGAATCTTCCCCAAGTGAATATGAAGATGATGCGGAGGTAGATTTCTCTCAACCTCCAATTTATGACTCAAGTGATGAGGAAGACATAGAAGACTTTGACCAGGACACAGATACAATTGTAGAGCCTTGCAAGGAAGTGGAGAAATTCACAGAGGAGCACAAGGGAGTAGAACTTACAGAACCGCCAGAAACACCTATCCCAAGGCCATTACCACCTAATACAAGCTTCAAGTGGGTACAATCCTTAACCTTTAACTTTACTTATTCACTTGAATATGGTTTACTTGAAACAGATGGCCAGCTTAGAGCTCTTTGCGGCTTTAAGAGTAAGAGGAAAATGGCTCGTACTCAGAGTTGGTGCACAAGGTTCAATAAGGTTCCACGCTTCATCTCGAAGTACACGGATTGGTATCATGCTCCATTGCATGGATCACGGAGAACGTTTGGTCACCATGGTGAGATTCTACTTTTTAAACCGCCCGGATGGAAACATATAGATCAAGATGGAGGCGGATTTAAAAGCAAGGCTTGGGATCCTGGAATCTATTCTGACATTCGTCACCCCGGGAACCTGAAAATCTGTTTGAAGCCGCTCAGAAGCTTTACATGCCTAGTTTGGGACTCCGGAGGCTATTGGCATTCCAAGCACTGGTGGAGATTTCTGGATGAATGTAAACACAAGCCACCATAACAGGAAGCCCTTCCAATGTCCAACTTAAGGACTTTAACTAAAAGTGCTAGGTAGGAGACAACCCACCATGGTATGATCGTTCCTTTTGCAATTTTAATTTTATTTCGTTTTGTTTGTTTTTGAATTTTATTTTTATTTTATTAAACCTAGAATCATGCATAGCATTCACATTAAGCATTGCATCCTGCATTCAGTTAAAAAAAAAAAAGGGATGCACGACGCGATCGCATGCCCCATGCGATCGCGTCACATGGCGAACTACACTTCCCACGTGACCGCGTCATCTACATGATCGCATGATCTGGAGATCGGCGTAATTATCCAACGTCCAGAAAGTTAGGCTGGAATCGTGCAGCCCTTGTGCGTTTTGCACAAATTGGCCCACGCGATCGCATGCCCCATGCGATCGCGTCACATGCACAAAACCAATCCCACGCGACTGCGTGAGCGACGCGATCGCGACACATGGATTCCACAACACCCTCGAAGGAGACAGAGAGTTGCGCTGAAACGGTGCTGGAGTCGTGCGTTTAGCACAATTTCCAGTGACGCGATCGCGCGACCCACGCGATCGCGTCAACCCCTCTCCTACCCCTCTCACGCGATCGCGCGACCTACGCGATCGCGTCACCCCCATTTTCACCCCAACTACGCGACCGCGTGCCCCACGCGGCCGCGTGTA
>NC_029787.2:43099224-43106457 GCF_000816755.2 Arachis ipaensis | reverse complement strand
TTCCGATGAACGCCGCCTTTCTGTCCTTCGCAGTTATTTTACAATTTTTTTCTGTTTCTGTTCATAATTAGGATAGATAGAAATACATGTTGTAGTGGATTTTAGGTTGTTAGGTAGATTAGGCTGTGGTTAGTGGATTTAGGTCTGTATACTTGCACTGTTCATGTTTCTGTTTTATCAAAACTGCAATTCTGCTGTTCCTGTGACCTTGTTCATATGCTGTGATTTCCTGCATTTGCTGCTTGTTACTCTGAATTTTCCTGTTTCTATTAATTATAGGTACCTGCAGCAAGTTTTTTATTCATATGAACTGCCTTGTTTGCTGTTTATTTTCCAGGACAATCCAATTTGAGCCGGAATGCTGCCCAAATTTTTTGTAAATTGTTTTCATTCATGTTTTGGTTTGACAATCTGAACTCTGTTGTCCTCTGCTTTAACCAAACCGTTTCATGAATGCGATGGCAGACTTTCTTATCCTCTTTGATTTCCTGGTTTATAAACTACATTTGTGATATTCTGATTCCAGTTCTTGCTTTCTTTATATCTATTAGAATCAACATCACCCTGTTTTCCTTGTTCGGTTGTGAGTTAATTCTATTCATAATTGTGAATCCTTGTTATATGGAATATTTTCTTTATGCCACTTACCCTAACCCACATTTTACTGACTCGCTAATTTTAATTTAATAACTTCTTTTTCAAATTCTAACATTACTAACCTTTTCAAAATCTCTTTTTTGATTTTTTTTCACTTTCCTCTAACTGCAAGCGCAAGAGAGGAGATTCCTCCCAGTCCATCATTGCCCTCATGCATGATTCCTCATGGAGGGAGAAGAACTTTACATAGCAGGAAAAAGCTGACCAGCTGCTCCCTGCAAATGATTCAATAAAATTTGCAAACCGGTACTGTGAGCTGAAGTATCCGGCATTTGCAAACTCCAGGAATCTATACCTGGAGAGAACTCTAAAGATTCCAGAAGCACTCCAGCAGTACACCACTGAGCAAATCAAGCAGAGAGGCTGGTTCTTTCTGGAGAGAACACTGACAGAGGTCAATGCATCTTGGGTCTGGGAATTCTACTGCAACTACTACATCACCACCCTAGATGCAGTGAACCTGAGAGAAAAGCAGATTCTGGTCACTGAGGAGGCCATAGAGGACATTCTCCGGCTCCCAGCCAAGTCCGATAAGCCTGATGGTTATTCAAAGGCTGAGGAGGACATGCGCCTGATGCAGTTTGATTGGGAAGCTGTGAAGGCACGGATAGCTCTCGACCCGACTGTTCCTTGGGAGATGGGTCAGGACACCACCATGCCTAGAGGGATCAAGAGGGTGTACTTAAATGATGAGGCTCGGTTATGGCACCAGATCTTGAGCAATTATGTCACGCCGAGTACTCATGAGACGGAGATCCCAGCTGCTATGATCACCCTCCTATGGTGTGTGCTGGAGGGAAAGGACCTTTATCTACCACACTTTATCTGGTATTATATGGCCAGGGTCCACGTCCGAGGCACCCTCCCTTTCCCGTATCTGGTTACACAGCTAGGCCGTCGAGCTGACGTGCCATGGGAGGATGCCGATGAGAGACCACCAGCGGCGGACTGCAGGAAGATCATTCCTCACAGCAGGAACTTCCTAGCTTTGGGCTACAGACCACCACCCTTTACTGCTACTGATGAGACAGCCCCACCGTCTGCTGGACCCTCTTCATCCACGGCTGCCCCTGCTACCCCTGCTGCCACCACTGCACCTCCACCTGCCTCTGAGCCCGTATACCGCCTCGTGCACCACCTATTCCGACAGCTTGATCAGATGGAGTGCCGTAACCGGCGCCGGTATGAGAGATTGGAGCGTCACAGCCAGCGACGCTATTCGCATCTGAAGCTGATGATCAGACAGGGTGGTGACATCCCCTCCGAGCCCGACACACCATCTGAGCCATCCGAGGAGGAGGAGGATGAGCCCGAGGAGGAGATTCATTTCCAGGAGGAGACCCATCAGCAGGCAAACACAGAGCAGGCTGCACCACATCAGGAGGTTACACATCAGATTGAGGCTGCAGATCCAGAGATCCCGATCCAGTCAGCACCGCCTCTACAGCAGCCAGACGCTCAGCCCACCACCACCACAGAGCCTCCAGCTACCATCCCTACAAGTGATGACACCCCTTCACACCCAGCTTGACTGAGCATCAGGGACGATGCTTCATTTTAAGTGTGGGGAGGTCGCCATCTCTGGCGTTTTATTTTGGTAAACCACTACATCTCTTTTTCGTTTATTTTGGATATTTTTCTGTATTTTTTTCTGAGTACTTATACATTGCTGCTTTTATGTATTTTTACTCTATTTTTGCATTTTGCATTTTTAGTTCATATTTTTAGTTATTTAGTTTAGTTTGCAATTCTGACTTATTAGTGGATTAATTAGTATAGTTTACCCTTTTTAGCATAAAGATAGCATAGTTAAATTGAAAAATATAAAAAGGAAGTAAGCTAGGAAATTGAACATAACAGATTTAAATCCATAAACCTTGTATATATAGCATTACATCATATAGTTAAGTTGACAACATTTCATCAAGGAGGAACATTAAAACTTTAAAGGCTACCCTAACTAATTTTTTTATGAGAATAATGGGAATTTTTAACTAAACTTGCATAACATATATGAATGATATATGATGCTTGAGTTAGAGAACACACAGCCTGTGAGTATTGAGCTTAATTGTATGGTTGCATTCAAACCATAATTTCATTCCTGTGTGTTTCACTTCTTTTTATTCTGATGTTCTTTACTTTGCTTTAATCTATATGTCCAATTATAGAATCTAGATACATACCAAAAGAATGATTAAGGCCATCATTTGATTTTAGCTCACTTACCCCAAAATAACCCACCTTTCACATCACCCTTGTTAGCCCCCTTGAGCCTTTAAAATCCCTTTTATTCTATTTAGCCACACTACTAGCCTTAAGCAGAAAAACAAAATAAAATCCCAAGTTGAATCCTTGGTTAGCTTAAGATAGAAAATTATAAATAGATTAAAATGTGAGAAACCTAGTGGGAACATGGATGATAGAAACAAAAGGTAGAAAAGTTAAAAGAAATAAAATAAAATTTGGGAAGCATGCTCATGAGAAATCAAAGTGATTCAATTACCATGTGCATTAAAAAAAAAAAAGAAGAAGTTATTTTTCAGCATTCAATAAAAGGGGATACAAAAGAATTCCCCAATGCAAAATAAAAGCAATGCACATGGGATAAAAATAAAATTGAAATATGAGCATGTAACAACAAGTGGGATAATATGGGAAAATTGGTAAAGAAAGTTTTGTTCTACTAAATATGTATATTAGGTGAGATCTTAGTCTAATTAAAGATTCACTTATTAGCTCATTTAGCCTTATACATATATCCTTACCTTTACCTTGGCCCCATTGCAACCTTAGTTAAAGACCTCATGACTTTTGGTATGACTGTACTCTGTAATTGTTGATTGGTTAGATGAAGAACAAAGTTATAGAAAGTAAGAATAAAAAGAAAAGTAGAGTGAATAAACCCAATAAACACTGAGTGACTAGAGGGTAAACACAAATTCCAGCTCAATCCTTCACCCACTTATTCATATTAATTGCATGGTTTTACTTTCCCTTCCTTATTATGTAATGTATGTGAAAAACATGTTTCCTATGCTTTAATATTAATTATTTTAATTACCTTTATTTCCATTCGATGCCGTGATTAGTGTGTTGAGTAGTTTCAGATCTTCTAAGGTAGGAATGACTTAAAGGATGGAAAGGAAACATACAAAAATGGAAGGAAAGCACAAAACGAAGCTTCTGAAGAAACTGGCATCCACGCGATCGCAAGGACGAAGCGATCGCGTGCCAAGCGCGAATCAGCAGCGACGCGGCCGCATGACTGACGCGACCGCGCGCCTTAAGCAGAACGCACATGACGCGATCGCATGACTGACGCGACTGCGTGGCAAGGAAATGCTCCGAATGACGCGACCGCGTGACCCATGCGGACGCGTGACAGAGGCCACGCACCAGAAATTGCAGAAAACGCTCATAGCGAATTCTGAAGCCCTTTTTGGCCCAAATCCAAGTCCAGAAGGCATAGACCAGAGGTTACAAAGTGAGGGAACGCATCCATTCAGAGAGAGCTCGCATTTTTACTACTTTTCATGATTTAGATTTAGTTTGAGAGAGGTTCTCTCCTCTCTCTTTTAGGATTAGGATTAAGATTTAGGACTTCTCTTAGTTTGTAAGAGTGACTCTCGATCCAGGTTTAATATTTACTTTAATGCTTTTATTCGTACCTATAAATGTTGTCAACTTGACTTATGAACCCTTTCAATGTTATGATTTGAATTAATGATTATTTGAGGTATTTCAGTTATTGATTGCTTTCTCTTTAATTTGTGTTACCATTGCTTTCCATCTAAGGACATTTTTATTCCAACAATTTTACTTTTACCCTTTTGGTCTTGGTTAAGAAATCAGTAACTCAACATTATTAAACTCAGCATAATTGATAATCGTTATCTTGCTAATTGAACTGAACTTCAATAATCCCAACTTTTTCTTAGGAAATAAATAGGATTCGAAGGTCAAACTAATTAGTCCCTTGACTTTCCTTTACTTTAGTAAAGGTCAACTAAGTGGAATTTAGATTCAACTTTCATTATTGTTGAGAGAGATAACTAAGTTGGAATTCCAATTTGTCTTACCTTGCCAAAAGATTGCTTTACAGTATTTATTTATTTTAATTGCCATTTAAATTATTTGTCATATCTACTCTTCACTCTCAACCCCGATTTAAAACCTCCATAACCAATAATAAGAACATACTTCCCTGCAGTTCCTTGAGAAGATGACCCGAGGTTTGAATACTCGGTTAACAATTTTTAACGGGTTTGTTACTTGTGACAACCAAAACGTTTATACGAAGGGATTTTTGTTGGTTTAGAGACTATATCTACAACGCGACTGTTTTTATGAACTTCTTTACCACCATAAAATCCTAACGTCAATCTCCATTCACGAGGTCTAGTGGACTTGGAGGTAGATTCAGTCACCAAGGGATTCAGGGAACTGGTGGTTTCAGAATTTCCTCCATGTTCATGAGACAAAACAGAATTGTCTCTTGTTGAATTTTTAGCAGTTGCAGTTTCTGGTTCAGTTTGCCCAGAATTTTTATTTTCATGATTTTGTGCTTTTTCATCGTCCTTTTGAACCTGATTTCCTGCATCATAATCTTCCAAAATACTTTGAACCAAGTTAGTGTCACAGAATGTAACATGTATGGACTCCTCAATTATCCTAGAATCTTAGTGATAAACTCTATATGCTTTACTATTTGTTGAGTATCCTACAAATAAGTACTCATATGCCTTTGGATTAAACTTTTCCAAATTATCTTTGTTATTTAGCACAAAATATTTGCATCCAAAGATATGCAAGTAATTCAAATTTGGTGGGTGACCTTTCCAAAGTTCATAAGGTGTTTTCTTCAAGAATTTTCTTATGATAGTTCTATTCAAAATGTAGCAAGCTGTGTTAACCGCTTCAGCCCAAAGGAACTTTGGAACATTACTCTCACAAAGCATTACTCTTGTCATTTCTTGAATACTTCTATTTCTTCTTTCCACGACACCATTTTGTTATGGTGTCCTTGGACAAGAGAAGTTGTGAGATATTCCAAATTTCTCACAAAAAGATTCAAATAATTGGTTTTCAAATTCAGTTCCATGATCACTTCTTACAGAAGAGATCTTTAAATCCTTTTCATTTTGAACTTTCTTGCTAAAAATTTCAAAGGCCGAAAAGGCTTCATTTTTGTGTGCAAGAAATAAAACACAACCAAACCTAGATTAGTCATCCACAATTACTAAACCATAATGTTTACCACCTAAGCTTTGAGTTCTTGTTGGACCAAATAAATCAATATATAGCAATTTATGAGGTCTTTTAGTAGAGATGTCTTCCTTTGATTTAAATGAACTCTTTGTTTGTTTTTCCATTTGGCAAGCATCACAAGTGATGTCTTTGTCAAACCTTATCAAAGAAAGACCTCTTACTAATCCTTTCTTGACAAGTTTGTTTATTTGAAACATACTTGTATAATCTAATCTCTTGTGCCATAGTCACTTTTCAGATTCTTTATAATGAAAATAAGCTACATTTTGATCCTTTAGTTCATCAAGGGTAAGTCTATACACATTATTACAATGCTTAGCAATAAACAACACGTCATTGGTCTTTTCATTTATGACTGGTACGCGGAATCGTGATTACACTTTAATTATGTAAAATAGAAGTGAGTGGAGGTAGGTGGGGATCCTGTGGGGTCCACAGATCCTGAGTGGATCCTGTGGGGTCCACAGATCCTGAGGTCATCCCTGCACTCATTAGGCATGTAAAAATGCCTTTGCACACAACTCTGGGCGTTCAGCGCCAGGTTGGTGGCCATTTTGGGCGTTCAACGCCCATTTGTGTGCCATTTCTGGCGTTGAACGCCAGAACCATGCCTGTTCTGGCGTTCAGCGCCCAGAAGCTGCCCATTTTGGGCGTTCAGCGCCAGAACCATGCCCTGTTCTGGCGCTGAACGCTAAACAGATGCTCCTCCAGGGTGTGATTTTTCTTCTGCTATTTTTTATTCTGTTTTCAATTTTTCTATTTATTTTGTGACTCCACATGATCATGAACCTATAAAGACATGAAAAACAATGAAAATAAAAATTAAATAAATAAACATTGGGTTGCCTCCCAACAAGCGCTTCTTTAATGTCAATAGCTTGACAGTGGGCTCTTCATGGAGCCTCACAGGTGTGCAGAGCTTTGTTGAGACTCCCCAACACCAAACTTAGAATTTGGTTGTGGCCTCCCAACACCAAACTTAGAGTTTGACTGTGGGGGCTTTGGTTGACTCTGCTTTGAGAGAAGCTTTTCATGCTTCCTCTCCATGGTTGCAGAGAGAGATCCTTGAGTTTTAAACACAAGGGAGTCCTCATTCATTTGGAGGACTAATTCTCCTCTTCGGTCATCTCTCGGGAAAATGATCCAATGCCCTGTCACGGCACGGCTAATCATTTGGAGGCATCACCCTTGTCAATGGCTTCATCTTATCCTCTCAGTGAAAATGGTCAACGCACCCTGTCACGGCACGACTATTCATCTGTCGGTTCTCGATCATGCTGGAATAGGATTTACTATCCTTTTGCA
>NC_029787.2:43094135-43099119 GCF_000816755.2 Arachis ipaensis | reverse complement strand
ATACAATAGTAAAAGGTCCTATTTATAATAATCTAGCTACTAGGGTTTACAGAAGTAAGTAGTTGATGCATAAATCCACTTTCGGGGCCCACTAGGTGTGTGCTTGGGCTGAGCTTGAGTGTTGCACGTGTAGAGGTCTTTTCTGGAGTTGAACGCCAGCTTTTGTGCCAGTTTGGGCGTTAAACTTTGGTTTTGGCTCCTTTTCTGGCGCTGGACGCCAGATTTGGGCAGAAAGCTGGCGTTGAATGCCAGTTTACGTCGTCTATTCTTAGCCAAAGTATAGACTATTATATATTTCTAGAAAGCCCTGGATGTCTACTTTCCAACGCAATTGGAAGCGCACCATTTTGAGTTCTGTAGCTCCAGAAAATCTATTTTGAGTGCAGGGAGGTCAGAATCCAACAGCATCAGCAGTCCTTCTTCAACCTCTGAATCTGATTTCTGCTCAAGTCCCTCAATTTCAGCCAGAAAATACCTGAAATCACAGAAAAACACACAAACTCATAGTAAAGTCCATAAATGTGAATTTAACATAAAAACTAATGAAAACATCCCTAAAAGTAACTAGATCCTACTAAAAACATACTAAAAACAATGTCAAAAAGCGTATAAATTATCCGCTCATCAACGACACAGCATTTCAATCTTTTAAAAATCACCAAATAACCCAAATCACACAATTGACTTATGCTCAACAAGTTATGCCTTAAACCATTAACCAAAAAGACATCATCAATGAAAGTAGAGTGATTATTACCTACTTTTCTAACAGCCACAATTTTACCTTTTCCGTCGTCTCCAAAGGTCACAAAGCCTCCATCATACTTGTTTAGTTTGATGAAGAAAGTTGACCTTCCAGTCATGTGCCTTGAGCATCCATTATCTAAGTACCACATATCCTTTTTGTTCTTAGATGCTCGGCAAATCTGCATTAAAACTTTAAGTAACTTTAGGTATCCAAATTAATTTAGATCCTTTGAAGTTAATCCACCTTGGCTGCCCAAGTGCATTGAAGTTACAAACAACATTGTAAATTTGGTTTCCTACTATTCTTTTTTCAATGAAGCATTGTGAGTATGAATGACCAATTTTCTTACAATTAAAACAATGATTTCCTGATTCTTGTTGCTGAAATTGACGTGAGTTATGATGTTGGAAATGATTAACTGCTGAAATTTTCTGATTTTTGAAAGAGGTGCATTTCTTTTGACAAAATAATTTTTGTTATGATTGTTTCTTTTTGCAAAAGCATTCCAACCATAATTTTTGAATGAGTTTTGGCTTTTTGAAGATGAGGTTCTATTGTTAAATGTTGTTTTTTTTAATGTAACCTCATTGGTTGGAACATAGCCTAGATCTGACTTGTTAGAAACAGTTTTGGTTCTTGAAGACAAAGCATTTTCATTTGAAAAGGAACTTCCAGATTTTTCTTCATGTATGGGAACATGTCCCAAAACAAATTTACCCAAGTTGGACTTAGTTTTTTATGAAGATGCCAGAAATATTATAGGAGATCTATCAAAAACAGCATCATCATTTGTCACATATCCTAAACCAGATTTTTCAAACAATGGTCTTTGACTTGCAAGTAATTTGTCCAAGTTGCTAGAACTTTGAATAAATTTTGCTAAGTCACCATTCAATCTTTTAATTATTTCATTTAGTCTTTCATTTTCAACAATGAGCTCTTGAGAAGGATCCACAATGTGCTTTCCTTTTAGTTTTTCAAGTTCAGATTTTAGAAATCTGTTTTCTTCAATAATATCCAAAGAACATTCAGTTTCCTTTACCTTTTCTCTCAAAAAATCATTTCAGCTTTTAACATTTCTTTTTCAGATTTACATTTAGTGTATTTTTCAGCAGTTTTGAAGAATTTTTTGTGAGATCATCAATTATAACGTGTAAATCATCTATGGACAAGTCATAGTAATTTACCTCATCAAGTTGATCTTCACCAGCCATGAAGCAGATTTTATCTTCACTTTTGAAGTCTTCTTCCTCATCCGAATCATTCTCAAGATCCTCCCAAGATGCCATGAGCACTCTTTTCTTTTCTTTCTTTCCTTTTTCTTCCTTCATGAGCTTCGGACAGTTGAGCTTAAAATGTCCAGCCTCCTTGCAATGATGACAAATCACCTTGCTCAAGTCCTTCTTGTATTCCTTTGAGCTTGACCCTTTGTACTTGCCTTTGTTCCTCATTATCCTTCTGAGTCTTCTAGCAAAAAATACAAGTTCATCATCTGAAAAACCATCACTAGACTCACTCTCTTTTTATTCTACTTTTTTACCTAAGGGCTATTCCCTTTTTTCTTTGAGTTCGGGTTTTTGTGTGTGGCTTCATAGGCAAGGAGTTTTCTTCTCAGCTCATCATAGGTTATAGGGCTTAGGTTATTACTCTCAGGTAGGATAGTGGCAATTGTTTCCCATTCCTTTGTGAGGCTTCTAAGGAGTTTTCTCACTAGGGTTTGTTCTGAGTAGGTTGTACCCATAGCATCAAGGTTGTTGATTATGATTGAGAATCTCTCAAACACTTCATCAATGCTTTCTTCATCCTTCATATTAAACATTCCGTACTCTTTTTGCAGCATATCAATCCTCATTTCTTTGACCTATTTAGTGCCTTCGTATGTAACCTGGAGTTTCTCCCAGATTACTTTGGCTGTCTTGCATCTAGACACCTTTCGGTACTCTTCAAAGCTGATAGCACAGTGAAGAAGGTTGATGGCTTTTGCATTCAGCTCTATTTTCTTCTTGTCGTCATCATTCCATTCAGTTTGTTCTTTTGGAGTCACCACTCTATCAGAACTTATTTTTGTTGGAATCTTAGGGCTACTCACAACAATCTTCCATATGTTGTAATCAATGGATTGAATGAAGATCCTCATCCTCTCTTTCTAGTAGGCATAGTTCTTCCCGTTGA
Source organism: Arachis ipaensis (assembly GCF_000816755.2). Classification (NCBI taxonomy): domain Eukaryota; kingdom Viridiplantae; phylum Streptophyta; class Magnoliopsida; order Fabales; family Fabaceae; genus Arachis; species Arachis ipaensis. The sequence continues at coordinate 43,096,199 of NC_029787.2, read as the reverse complement.
AGAATAGAGGCATGTTGTTTGACTGGCCTTCAGTTAGAGTATATGTAACTGTGGTTGTGCCCAAGTTGTTCGCCATTGGACCTTTGCTCCAAGCGCTGAAGCTTGATTCTTGAGACCTTGGCTCTTGATAGCAATTGAAGGTTGCAGAAGGCATAGAGAAGGGGGTTGAATCTATGCATTTCTTTTAATTTAAATAAATAACCCTTTTAAAATAAAATTTCAGTCTGAATCTGTTTGAACTCAGCAGCAAAAAATTTATGAGATAATTTTATTTTGTCTCATGAATATCAGAAAATAAAACAAAGAAGGGAAGAGAGAAGATGACACTATCATGTATCCTGATTCAGTTGACTTGTGCAATGCAACCTACATTCAGTCTCCACCACAACTGTGGTGGAATTTTCACTATAGTTAAAGTATTACATACACCAATTCCACAGGATTGACACAATCCTTTCACTCTCAAGTTCTAACCTAACTTGACTTGGTTATGCTAATACCTAACTCTTCACTTTTAGTACTCACCCAACTAAGAAAGGGGTACCTCACTGGTACAAGATACAAGACACAAAACCAACCTAAAGAAATCTGAAATCACTCTAGGTTTTTCTCTCAAGTGTATCACTCAGCCTTTTAACACTCATTGGCTTTTACTTGAGCTTTCTCATTCAGCCTTTTACCACTCAAGAAATTACAGAAAGATATACATTAAAAATGAAATTACAATCTGTAAAATATGAAGGAGATTAATGCTTCAACAGCCTCTTTGCTATGTGATGAACCAGATTTGCTTGCCTCTGATTTAGTTCCTCATTCTGACGGAATGCTCCTTTGACTAGGAAACACTGTCCAAGTTGATGAACTTTCGCAGAGAAGACTTCTCAGAACATGAATCTTCAAACCCCTGGTTCTTTCTCCTTGCTTTAGCAGAAACAAAAATTTTTCTTTTTGTATCTCCTTGTATGTTGTTGAGTTGCATCTACCAAGTTAACTCCTCGAGCTGTGTGCTACACCAGCTTAACCGTTCCCTTTTTCTTGACCGAATGACTCAGAACGACAAAGAAAAAAATTTTCAATGGCAATCCCACATCTGAACCCTTGAGATACTACTTGGTCCCCAAGAAACAATCTTGGCCTTTGATTCACAGTAGTGTATCTCAGAAATCACTTTTTCCATATATCTCAAAATAAAGTAGTAGAGAGTTGGAGAAGGAGGGAAGAAAGCAAGATGCATGCAAAAGGAAATAAGTTACCTTTAACTTCTACCGTAGCCTAAGATGGGTAGATTTGGGTGATTAAACTTTTGCCTTTTCTAATTAAGCTTTCTCTTTCTTTCTTCTTTAATGAAACAAGCAAGAGGAACGAAACTCTCTCTCTTTTCTCTGTGTCTGACTGAATGAGAAAAAGGTGAACGTTACTTTGGAGACAACACTATGGAGAGATCAGCTTGAGAATTGCCTTAGGGCTTGGATCATGCCCGCTTACCATACAACCCATGTGATTTATTTTTTGTTTGGGCTTTGTTTGTTATTGTTATACTTTGTGAGTGCTTCTTATTTTTGTTAACTTTATTTGGGCTGTAACAAGTTAAGTTTTGGCCTGCATCCCTTTTTTTTTTTTTTGGTTTCCCACGGTATCCCCCAACCCGGTAGGTCAAGGACTAATCCGTCGCGGTACTGAGCTCCATTTAAGGGTTTGCCGCTGGCCAATGGGTTGCTGCATGCACAAGGCGGGATTCGAACCCCCGACACTTGCTTAAGCGGACTAGTGAGCTAACCACTAGACCAACCCAACTTGGTTTGGCCTGCATCACTTTAAACAAACATCATCAAAACTGATTGGGTAATTAGCCCAATAAAATTAATGTTTGTCATCATTAATTATGTTAGTTAATTTCTTAACTCAATAGACATACAGTTTAAATAGATAAAGAAAAATTAAAACAAAGACTTACAAAATGTCATTTACTCTCTCTTTCTCCCTATATATGGATAGGAGAAATATTTGAAATAATAAAATTTATTATTTTTTATCATTACTTAATTATCAATTTAATTTATCTAG
>NC_029787.2:43093522-43094015 GCF_000816755.2 Arachis ipaensis | reverse complement strand
GATCGTTTTTAATTAATATTTTTTAGTCCACAAATTCCTGTGTATATATTATGTATGTTTTGAATATGTATGAGAATATGCTCCAAACAATAAATACTCAACCATTACTTAGCCAATAGCTAAAGCAACTCGAACAAATAATTATAGGAAAACACATTCAAATTCGATGTTACTCACAATTTTTCTCTCTTCCATTTATTTTTTAAGAAAAAAAAATCTAAAAATCCTCCAACATTCATATCAAACCAGAAGAAAATCTTGAAAAAAAATAGAAAAAGATAACTCCCTTCCCCTATCCCCTATCCTATGCCCTCTCCGGTTCAGCCCTTTAATTTCGCTTTCATCGCCTCTTCCACAGATCAGGCACATTTTTATTATGCTAGATAAGCTAATAAAAATTATAGTTGTGCAGGAAGAAATTAATTGTTCTGTAACTTTTGAATGGCAAGACGTGACTAACCTTATTCATCGGTTTCAAATCATGTTACAGGTA
>NC_029787.2:43071749-43093516 GCF_000816755.2 Arachis ipaensis | reverse complement strand
AATTAATCATCATATATTTGTATAAAAATATATATATTATTTAATTTATTTTTAATATATATTATATTTTAATATATATTATTAATTTAATAATTAATTTTTTGAGTACACCGAATACATATGATTAAAAAAAGGGAAAGTATGAGGAGCCAATGGAATATTTATATAATGTGTACAATGGAGGTTTAAGGAGTATTAGAGATATAATCATTAGTGTTACCTTTTCCCATCAGCTGAAGCTTTTGGGATGAGTGGTATCATGACATGGTATTAAAGCGCTAGATCCGAAAGGTCAAGAGTTCGATCCTTTATGAACCCCAAAATCAATTTAGGATTTAGGAAGATGTTTATTATCGCTAGTACTCGGATGGTATGTTCATTTTGTAACTCAATTTCATTGTCTCCCTAGCGGGATCCAAAAAAAAAACTACAAAGTTGTGTTGAGATATATATGCCGAAACAAAGAAGGCGCCAGAAATTTGTTAGGAAACAAAGTATACACTAGCATCAACCTCACTCCTAAAATTTGGTCAAAATACCTCCTCAAAGTCTCAAAATACAACAACAGATACACTTTTTAAACCTAGAGTAATTTTCACTTTTTAAACCTAGACTTATAAATTGGTCATTCTAAAGTTTCACCAAACCAAAGCACTATATTAATAGCTATAACAACTCATAATTTCTCTCTAATTCTCATTCTCTCACTTACAATTATGGCTACTACACCAATAAATTCAAACCTCCTCTACAAGATTATTATTGTTATTTCCTTCCTTGCAATCACAACTTGCCCGGTTGTCTCGGCCGAGGAATGCGCCTCGAACCACCAAGAAGCATGTCACAACCGGAGCGAGGCGCTCAAGTTTAAAATAATAGCAATACTTGCAATTCTAGTGATGAGCATGATCGGCGTAACGCTGCCGATGCTCTCACGCGTTGTGCCCGCAATTCACCCAGACCGTGACCTTTTTGCGTTAGTGAAGGCCTTTTCCTCCGGTGTCATCCTCGCCACCGGTTACATGCACGTATTGCCGGACTCATTTAATGACCTCATGTCGGACTGCTTGCCGAAAAATCCGTGGCACAAATTCCCATTCACTACATTCATCGCCATGTTTTCCGCTGTTTTCACCCTCATGGTGGACTCTTTCTCCAACAGTTTCTTTAAGAAGAGAATCCTTGCTTCTTCTTCTTCTACTACTACTAGTGATTTTTTCGAGAAGAACATTGAAGTTGATGGTGGTTGCCGCAATGAAGTGAATAAAGAATTGGAATTGCTTAGTCATGGTCACACTCACGGTGATGAGATTGAACACGGAAATGGAAACACGAAAGTTGTGAGTGCGGAACAGTTGCTACGCTATCGTGTTATCGCTCAGGTTAGTTATCTTAGTTGGTAAACTACCAAAATAGTAGTAGAAAGCTTATACCATTAACAAAAAAAGAACTCCGATAAATATAAGTGATAAATAAGTTTTCGAAAAAATTATAAATAATGATAACAATAATAAAAGAATATCATATTTTGTTTATAAGTGACAAATAATATTTTTTTGTTATATGCATGTAGCACTACTAATCTTCATTTTATTATTGTTGTTGGTGGTGAATTTTGAGCTTGTGGGTTATGTTTATTATTTATTGTTTAGTGTATGAATTGTGAGATGTAGTTGTATGTATATAAAACGTATGCAGGTGTTGGAGCTAGGGATTGTGGTGCACTCAGTGGTGATTGGTTTGTCAATGGGAGCTTCAGATAATCCATGCACAATTAGGCCTCTCATTGCAGCACTCTGCTTTCATCAATTCTTTGAGGGAATGGGCTTAGGAGGCTGTATACTTCAGGTTTAATTTATTAATTACCGATATATATCTTTATTATATTTTCTTATGTTAAAAAATTAACTACACCAAAAAATAATACTAGTTAATTTTATTAAAATCAAATTTTCTTAACTACTAATAATGAACTAATAAAATAACCAATGAGTTATAACTCAAATGGCATAGTCTCCCCATACTCAATTAAGAGATTGCGGGTTCGAGTCTTTTATCTTTGATAAAAAAAAAATAATGAACTAATGAAATAGTTAGAAAAGTTTGTTCCTAGTCATTCTCCTAACAACGATAATTTTCTATTTTTAAATATATACATAAACTAAAAAAATAATTAAAGAATGTTAAGGTTACAAAAAATTGAATCCAAATTAACAAAATTATATTAATATTTTTTCACGTATTCCATTAATTTTAATATTTACCAATATTCTTTTCTTAATAACTTAGTTCAATCATGTCTTTGTGTAAATGCATAATTAAAAAAAAAAGATATTAAATATTGTCACCAATGTTTGTTTATTTTGTAAAATGATATTTTTTTTTGTCTCTCTATTTTCATTTATTGTATTTTCTAGTTTTACAATTTTAAAAGTGAAAAATTGAGAATAATAAAAACAAAATTTTTTTATTGTTACATATTTTATTTTTCACAGTTCTCTAAAAATAAATATAAAACACTAAAAATAATTTAATCAGTATGTTAAAAGTGATAAAATATATTAATGCTTATATTTGAATGGTTTAATCCTAGTAATTTAACAGTCGGGTAATATTGTTGTCCGTTTTTTATGGTATTTAAAGAATAAAAAATAATAAAAAAAATATTTAAAAGTGTAATATTTACTAACATAATAATTATGATAAGAGTGAACTATCATTTTGGATTCTCATTTTTTAACAAAATGACTTTTAAATGAATGAAATAACATTTTGATCCTCCAAAAATAATCTTAATTTGCAAAATACACTAAGAATAAAAAAGCATACTCAAAAAAAAAAAACTTTAGAGGTCGAAATGTATGCTTAGAAAAAAGATATTTCAGCTTTTAAATTTAATAATTTTATTTTAAGTAAATTCTTTTTGAAATCCTTTTGGTAAAAACATAAATACTAAAAAAATATTCTATATATTGAATGTTAGGTAAGTTTTCTGTACGTACCTTCTAAACAATTTCTACATGTTATAACAAAAAAAAATGCATGAGTTGTTTTTCCATTATGAAAAAATACTGTATTTTATCAAATTGAGACAATTTTTCCAAGCTCAATTTTATTTCTTTTTTTTTTTTTTGAAGATTATGTTGTCAAATATTAAATTATTTGAGATGAAAATTATGATTTGCTCACTAGTGATATTTAATTTTATGTGAAAATAAAATGTAACTAAGAATTATTTAATATATAAATAGATACCTATCTAACGAATATATATTTCTTTTTCATTATCTTTTTTTGGTAACAGGCAGAATATGGGATGATGATGAAGTGCATTATGGCATTCTTCTTTTCCGTGACAACTCCATTTGGAATCGCATTGGGGATAGCTTTGTCGAAGACGTACAGTGAAACAAGTCCAACCTCACTCATAGTTGAAGGTGTTTTGAATGCTGTGTCTGCAGGGCTTCTCAATTACATGGCATTGGTAGAGTTATTGGCCACTGATTTTATGGGCTCAAGGCTTCAAAGTAGAGTGAAGCTTCAGATTTGTGCATATCTTTTTGTTTTTCTCGGAGCAGGAGGCATGTCAGTCATGACAATATGGGCATAGAGAAAAAAGAAATATTGTACGAAAAAATAAAGTAGAATTTTTAGAGAGGGATTGCTTTTTATCCTTTTTTTTCCTCACATGCATGTCTTCATTAGTTGACACGGGAGAAGCAGAAACAAAAGAAGAAAAAGAACAAGAGTTTTTGGATTTCATGGGTTATTTATTCTCTCTTTTTCAACGTTTGTGTGTGTGTCATCTTGGATTAACCTTATATATTATCTACAAGTAAATAATTTTTTTAGCCCTGGGATCTAGTCTAGAAAGACCTAATAGATGTTAGCTAAAAGATGCTCTAACATCTTTTTCATACTCGAACTCCAGACTTACGTCAAAGTGTTTGGTCACTTGTGGGTTGCCATCCAATCAAAGTATCATTGGCTTTCTTCAAATTTGGTTTTAAAGATAAAAATCATAGTAAATTTTTATTTTCTTCAAATTTAGAACAAGACAAACTCTAAATGTTCGAAGATATCACCTTTTCTTCTTTCTAATTAAACAGTCACTCAAAAAGAGTAGAAGTGTAGCCTAAAAATTCTCTTAGTCAAGACCCAACCAAATTGAAAAAAACAAAAACTAAATAAAGTACACATCCATTAATAATAAGTGATATAGTAACTTTGACTTATGATGAGTTTAGAAAACTTGAAATTATTGTTATGATCAAACATAATTAAAAATGTTAATTAAAAAAATTGTTAACTTAATATTTGCTTCAAATTATTTGGCTGATGGATTTTGTTTAGTGTACAGATTTTGATTATTGGGCCAAAAGTCACATAAGTCCAAATTGATAAATGAATTAATTTGCTTTGATTGATCCAAGTTGCTGAGACTTGAATTGAAGTTAAGTCCAAACCCCAGACTCATTTTGATAAAACAAAATAATGAAGAAAATGGCTCAAAGATGCCATACATTGATTACAAAACAAAAGGAGTCCAATTTGTTGATGCACAATTCGATTACCTATTTCATGGGTTATGGAATTCAAAATTTAATTAAATAAAGCACAAGCATTGGTAACTGAAAGAGAAAATTAAATTGAGTTAATTACATTGATGGCTCCACACGTTACTCCACTCCTTGGAAAATGTTAGTAACATTTCAATTTCATTTAATTTCACATTGAATGCTTTTTTCTTCTCTCTCTTTGTTTCGGTCATTTCATTGTCAGAGAAAAAGATAGCAAGAGCAAGTTATCAGAGATACAGTGAAGCTATGAAGAAGCAAAAGACTAGGATGAAGAAGGTCATTAAAGAAAAAGGAAGATCTGAAGCATAGTGTGGCTAAGATCTTTGTCACTGAAGGAAATATTTCAAGAAGAAGCTTCAAGATCCTCATGCCTAGAATAGAAGCAATCGGCCTCGGTCAGAGAAGAAGATCTCTGTGAAAAAGCTCGTTTCCATTTTTGTTCATCCAAGACAGAAGGTAGCTATTGGAGCTACGTTGAGGAAGGAGCAAATATGGAAAGGAAGGAGCTGTAAAGGATCAAAGATTCATCAAAGGTCAGAATTCATTCTTGGGGACAAAGTCAAGATGAAAGGCTCAGATTGATGAAGTTTGATGAGAAGGGATGAGAGAGAGGTACATGCATGTTGATTTGCTTTCGGTTTTTCCTCTCTCTTCTCTCTGTCCGAACCGGCTATGTGTTGGAGAAGATGTTAGTGGCTTGGTTGAACTGGTTTCAACCTTGGAAGCTTCCCCTTCTATAATAAGAGTGAATGGCCAAGGGTTGAGACAAGAAAAGTAAGCATAGAGTTCTCATAGCTATCCGAAGCTAACAGAGTTCTTTTCCTTCAATGAGTTTTATTTTGTTTTCTTTTCTTTAGTTTTGTCTGTCTGAGTCTCATGGTAAAAGGCAAACAGAGTGAGGTTTGTAAGAAAAAGCCAGTGAGAAAAAAAAGACAGAGAAAGCAAAATTAAAGAAAAATCCAGAGATATTTAAGGGTTCCTTTGTACATCTGTATGTTGTGTTTCACGATCCTGTGGAGATTCCCTTGCAAGTTGGGTTAGCACTTTACGATTAAAAGCTTGGTAGGTATCCAAGTCAAGTTCAGATTTGGGGATAAAATCTAGATTTGTCCCAGATAGGAATGGATAGTTTCTAGGAAAGAATTGGTGTATGTAACTGATGATTATAGTGAAATTTCGTCACAGTTGTGATGGAGACTAGATGTAGGCTGCATTGCACTTAGCAGTTGAACCAAGATACTGGGTATGATTCTCTCTCTCTCTTCTATTCCTATTCTATTTCTGTTGTACTGGAGACAAAATTAAAAATATCTCCTAATCGGTTACAAGATAAAAAGAAAATGTCTCTTGACTGGTTATGAGACAAAATGTAGAAATATCTCCTAAAGCTCTTTGAAAAAGAAGAAATTAATATATAGCAAAAAGGGGCTAAGATTCAACCCCTCCTTCTCTTAGCCACTGATTACCATCAATTGGTATCAGAGCTTGGTCTCAAAGAGATCAAGCTTTGCATCTTGGAGAAAAGATCCTGATGGCAACTAATAGTGGTTCAAATCTGGTGGCCTATACTCTGACGAAGGGCAGTCAAGCAACAGACTTCCATTCTTCAATGGAAAAAACTACAATTACTGGAAAGAAAGAATGAAGATTTTTGTTCAATCTGTAGATTACAGACTTTGGAAGATAATCCTGAAAGGTCCACAATTTCTAACCACTACTGGAGCCGATGGTGTGGTTACTCTCAAAGGTGAAGCTGATTGGAATGATGATGAGAAAAAGAAAGTAGAGCTCAATGCCAAAGCGGTCAACTTGCTCAACTGTATTGTCAGCTTCGAGGAATACCGACGAGTATCACAATGCACAACAGCAAAGAAAATCTGGGACAAACTTTAAATTACTCTTGAAGGCACAACTCAAGTCAAGAGACCAGAATAGACATGCTGAATAGAGAATATGAAATCTTCTCAATGAAGGAAGGAGAGACGATAGATGAACTGTTTGAAAGATTCAACGTCATCGTCACTGGCTTGGATGCTATGGGGATCACATATTCTGAATCTGTGTTTGTGAGAAAAATATTGAGATGTCTCACAAAACAGTGGGAAACCAAAGCAATAGTGATAGCTGAAAGTAGTAACATTGATACTATGACCTATGATGATTTGAGAGGAAATTTACTTGTATTTGAAAACACATATTTAAAAAAAGATACAAAAAAAAAAAGAAATTACTCTCAAATCTATTACTGAACCTCTGGAAAATGAATCTAGTGATAACTCTTCTGAAAATGAATTTGTGTTGTTTGCTAAGAAATTCAGAAAAATGGTGAAGCTAAAGGAACGAAACAAAAGAGGCAGCTCAAGGAAGCTAAAGAGGGATCTCGGTAAAGTAATATGTTACAATTGTAAAGAAGCTGGGCACTTCAAGTCTGATTGTCCAAAACTGAAGAAGGAGGACAAGCCAAAAAAAGGAAAGAAGATAGGTCTCGTGGAATCTTGGGAGGGCTTGGAAAATGATTCTGATGAATATGATAAAATAGAAACCAAGTCTCAAACGTGTCTCATGGCCGACATAGTTGATGAGGTAATATTTTCTGAACCCTCAATTGAAGACCTTCATCTTATGATTCATCATCTTTCTGAAAAGATTAAATGTTTCTTTTATGAAAACCAAGATCTTGAGTCCTAAATAGAAATACTTAAAGCTGAAAATGATTTTCTTAAAGATAAATTAAAGGAAGCTAAAACCACTGTTGATCTTGTTGAGAAAAACAAGCGGTTGAAAGCTGAACTTGAAAGCTGTGAATATCACCATTCTGTGACTGCAAATCTAAATTATTTTGAAAAAAATGAGTGGCTGCATAAAGAGATAAAAAGACTTAAAGAGGACCTAGCCAGCTTTGCTCAAAGCTCTGAAAATTTAAATCAACTCTTGACTAGCCAAAAACCTCTTTACGATAAAGCTGGTTTGGGTTTTCACAAATCTGAAAAAAATTATTGAGAAATCTTCTTTTACCAATTTGGCATCCACCTCGGATGACACATGGTTTCAAAATCCAACAAGTTTTAGGAAAACAGCAACTCAAAAATTTTGTAGATTATGCAATTGGAATGGTCATTTCCTTATAAAGTGCTTCATAAGTGAAAGGATGATTGGAGATAAGGTTTACAAAATTATTTGTGATTATAATGGCTTGGAACAAAGAAGATGATTTGACATCAAAGGATCCAAAAAGACTTGGATACCTAAGGTCACTTAAGGTTGTTTTGTAGGTTTGCTTAGCATCCAAAAGAAAGGACAACATATGGTATATGGATAGTGGGTGCTCTAAGCATATGACCAGAAAGTCAATATTCTTCATCAAGCTTGATGAGTATGATGGAGGCTTTGTTACTTTCGGTGACAATGGAAAAGGAAAAATAGTGGCCATAGGTAAAGTGGGTAAGAATTTTTCTTCTTTCATTAATGATGTGTTGCTTGTTGATGGATTGAAACATAATTTACTAAGCATTAGCCAATTATGTGATCTTGGATATTGGGTTATTTTTAGACAATTGGACTGCTTGGTTGTATGTGAAAAATCTGATGACATTTTGTTTGAGGCTAAAAGGTGCAATAATGTGTATGGATTAACTATAGAGGACTTAAAGGATCAAAAAGTAACCTTTACTTCTCTTGAATCTGAAAAATGGCCTTGGCATAAGAAATTGGGTCATGCAAGCATGTACCAAATTTCTAAGCTTGTTAAGAAAAATTTGGTTAGAGGAATTCCTAGTATTAAATTTGATAAGGATATTACTTGTGATGCTTGTCAACTAGGCAAACAAGTAAAATCATCTTTTAAACCAAAAGAAGGAATTTCCACTAAAAGGCCATTAGAAATGTTACACATTGATCTCTTTGGTCCAACAAGAACTCAAAGTTTGGGGGGTAAACATTATGGTTTGGTAGTGGTGGATGATTACTCTAGATTTGGTTGGGTTCTTTTCTTAGCACACAAGAATGATGCATTTCATGCTTTTTCTTCTCTTTGTAAAAAGATCCAAAATGAAAAAGATTTAAAAATTGCCCACTTGAGAAGTGATCATGGAAAGGAGTTTGAAAATCAAGATTTTGAAAATTTTTGTGATGAACTTGGAATAGCACATAAATTTTCATGCCCAAGAATACCTCAATAAAATGGGGTTGTTGAAAGAAGGGGATAGAAGCCTTCAAGAAATGACTAGGGCAATGCTTTGTGAAATGATATTCCAAAATTTTTGTGGGCTGAAGCTGTAAATACAGCTTGTTATATTTTGAATAGAACCATCATTCGAAAAGGTTTAAAGAAAACTCCATATGAGCTTTGGAAAGGAACCCCACCCAATCTTAAGTATTTCCACATTTTTTGATGTAAATGCTTTGTACTCAGCAATAAAGAAAATCTTAGAAAATTTGATCCAAAATCTTATAAAGGAATGTTTGTTGGATACTCCACCACTAGCAAAGCATTTAGGGTTTACCTCAAAGAACATAGAACAATAGAGGAATCCATACATGTGTCCTTATGTGATTCTAATTCTATTCCAAGTGTTGTGTTAGATGATGATGCAGGAAGTGAAGCTGATGTGAACCATCAAGCAAGTCAAGAAAAACCTAAAACTGTCCCAAGTGATGAATTTGTCTGTCCAGAAATGTCTCATCAGGATGGAGGAGACATTTCAGTTTTACCTCCTAAACAAGCCAGAGAATCCAGAATAGAGCTGTCCACTGAAACTCATCAAGGCAGAAACATTCCTCAAAGGCCATGAGAATAGAAATTCTTGAAGGATTACCCACATGAATTCATCATTGGTGATCCCTCAAAAGGCATAACCACAAGATCCTCAAGCAAGAAGCAAACCGAGTCAAACAATGTTGCCTTCTTGTCCCAATTAGAACCTCTCAATGTGAAGCAAGCTCTTGAAGACCCCTCATGGGTCAAAGCCATGAAAGAAGAGCTAGCATAATTTGAAAAGAATGAGGTTTAAACACTTGTACCAACTCTAAATGGTAAAAAGGTAACCGGTACAAAATGGATTTTCAAAAATAAATTGGGTAAAGATGGTTGTGTACTAGTGTTGTTTGTAAGGCTAGATTAGTGGCCCAAGGTTACGATCAAGAGGAAGGTATTGATTTTGATGAGTTATTTGCTCTGGTAGCAAGAATGGAAGCAATTAGGTTGCTTCTTGCCTATGCTGCCCACAGGGGCTTTAAAATGTTTCAAATGGATGTCAAATGTGCTTTTCTTAATGGTGTTATTGATAGGGAAGTATTTGTGGCTCAACTCCCCGGTTTTGAAAGCAAAGAGTTTTCAAATCATGTTTTTAAACTCTCTAAAGCTCTCTATGGTCTTAGGCAAGCTCCAAGAGCTTGGTATGAAAGGCTTAGTGCCTTCTTGTTGGAAAATAAATTTCAAAGGGGTACCACCGATACTACTTTGTTTATAAAAGAATCTAATGATGGTATCTTACTTGTTCAAGTTTATGTGGATGACATTGTGTTTGGATCGGCCAATGAATCCTTGTGTGAAGAATTTGGAAAACTTATTATTAGTGAGTTTGAAATGAGTTTAATGGGAGAATTAACCTTCTTCCTTGGTCTTCAAATCAAACAAACTCCTAGTGGCATCTTTATACACCAAGGAAAATATGCCAAAGAATTAATCAAGAAATTTGGTCTTGAAAACTCCAAACCAATGGGAACTCCTATGCATCCAAATACTAAACTTGACAAATATGAAAATGAAAAAGATGTGGATGAAACAAAGTATAGAGGAATGATAGGATCCCTCATGTATCTTACATCCTCTAGGCCGGATATTATTCAAAGTGTGGGTGTGTGTTCAAGGTTTCAATCTCACCCAAAAGAATCCCATCTTTCGGCTGTTAAAAGAATCATTAGATACATTAAAGGCACATGTGATTTTGGCTTGTGGTATCCTAAATCTAATGAATTCTGTGCAGTGGAGTTTTGTGATGCAGATTATGCGGGAGACCGAGTGGAGAAAAGAAGCACTTTCGGAATGTGTTGCTTCCTTGGAAGCTCACTAAACATGTGGTCAAGCAAGAAGAAAGCCACAGTTGCTCTATCCATGGCTGAAGCTGAATATATATTAGCCGCTGCATGTTGCTCTCAATTAATTTGGTTAAAAACTCAATTGGAAGATTACAAATTGAAAATCAATAGTATACCTCTGTTTTGTGATAACATGAGTGCTATAAATATTTCAAAAAATCCTGTACTGCACTCTAGAACCAAGCACATTGAGGTTCGATATCACTTTTATTAGGGAACATATACAAAAGGGCACTATTGATATCCAATTTGTAAAATCTGAAGAGCAACTTGCTGACATCTTCACTAAACCACTGTGTGAAGATAGATTCTGTTCATTAAGAAACAGTTTGGGAATGATGGATTTGAGTTTTGTTGAAAAAATGTGATTTTTTTATGCCTCTGTTTGTTTTTGTCTCGTAGGCAGCAGGGAGACAAATCTGGACACATCATGAACGAGCCATTAAATAGGGAGAGACTGAACTTTGGTACCTTGGACTCAAGCCCAATCAACCTCCTTTGAAGCCCATTCCATGATATTGGCTCATTAATATTTTTTGCATTGTGCTTTTAATAAAATTCTTTTTATTTTCTTTCACATCATATCTTCAAAAAGGAAGTTTTTCTCAAATCAAATCTTTTTTCCCATATCTTCTCCCACTTTTCAAGGAAGGGTCTTTTCAGTTATTTGTTTTGATTTTAAATTTTCTTGTTGAAATCGTTTCCCATTAAATGCTAATTGCCTTAATTAAGTTTCTCTCCATTAAGGAAGAAGCCAGGGCTTACATGTCTGGTAAATGGGACAACCAGGTTGGGATTTCCCTCCAAGTGGCTTTTACTCGGGTTTGCGAAAATTTTTCTGCACTTGAAGGCACAAATCTCACCCACAAAGCCCTCGGCCCTGTGAGAGTCTTGCTCCACCGTATCATTAATCATGTTCTGATGACTCAAAACGGTTCTTACCAAAGGGTTACGGTTTGTGATACTCTTGTGCTTTTTGCTATTCTAAATTCTGCATCCATTTCATTTACATATCTTATGGTGAGACATATGTAGGACTGTGTCCGCAGCGACAAGAAAGCAAATCTACTATATGGAATGTTTTTAACATGCATCTTTGAGTACTTTAATGTGGATTTGAGAAATGAGCCTGTTGAGAATAGGGTTTCCACAATTAAAGGAGGTGGGGTTCCCGATTCTGTTAAAGGTAAAAAGGGCAAGTGTTCAATGGCATCAATGTTTTATGATAGTGAAAGTGATAGTCTTCCTCCTGAATCTGCTCGGATTTCTGAAACTATCAAAGATGTTCTGAATAAGTTCTCCAACATGTTTAGTATGATGGTCAGGTCATATGGTGTGCGAAATCGTGATCATTCCTTCCTTGGTAACGGCGCTAAAAACTCAATACGCATGTTCATGTTCTTAATTCTGTTTCACAACTTCGTACAACTAACCAGCAAGTGCACTGGGTCGTCCAAGTAATAAACCTTACGTGAGTAAGGGTCGATCCCACGGAGATTGTCGGCTTGAAGCAAGCTATGGTCACCTTGTAAATCTCAGTCAGGCGGATTCAAATGGTTTTATGAATTGATAAGTAAAAGATAAATAAAATATAACTAGGATAGAGATACTTATGTAATTTATTGGTGAGAGTTTCAGATAAGCGTATAGAGATGCTTTCGTTCCTCTGAACCTCTGCTTTCCTGCTGTCTTCATCCAACCATTCCTACTCCTTTCCATGGCAAGCTTTATGTAGGGCATCACCGTTGTCAATGGCTACATCCCATCCTCTCTGTGAAAATGGTCCAATGCGCTGTCACTACATGGCTGATCATTTGGCGGTTCTCGATCATACTGGAATAGGATTTACTATCCTTTTGCGTCTGTCACTACGCCCAGCACTCACGAGTTTGAAGCTCGTCACAGCCATCCCTTCCCAGATCCTACTCGGAATACCACAGACAAGGTTTAGACTTTCCGGATCTCAAGAATGGCCATCCATGGGTTCTAACTTATACCATGAAGATTCTAATATCTCGGACTCGGTCCCCTGTATTAGATATCTAAGAGATATTCATTCTAGCTTGTTTGCATGTAGAACGGAAGTGTTTGTCAGGCACGCGTTCATAAGTGAGAATGATGATGAGCGTCACATAATCATCACATTCATCATGTTCTTGGGTGCGAATGGATATCTTAGAGAAGGAATAAGCTTGAATTGAATAGAGAAACAATAGTACTTTGTATTAATCCATGAGGAACAGCAGAGTTCCACACCTTAATCTATGGTGTGTAGAAACTCTACCGTTGAAAATACATAAGTGATAAAGGTTCAGGCATGGCCGAATGGCCAGCCCCCATAAAGGTCTAAGATAGCATAAAACTAATCAAAGAGAATCTAAATACAATAGTAAAAAATCCTATTTATACTAAACTAGTTACTAGGGTTTACAGAAATGAGTAAATGATGCAGAAATCCACTTCTGGGGCCCACTTGGTGTGTGCTTGGGCTGAGCATTGAGCTTTACACGTGTAGAGGTCTTTCTTGGAGTTGAACGCCAGTTTGTAACCTGTTTCTGGCGTTTAACTCCACTTTGCAACCTGTTTCTGGCGTTTGACTCCAGAATGCAGCATGGAACTGGCGTTCAATGCCAGTTTCCGTCATCTATCCTTAATCAAAGTATGGACTATTATATATTTCTGGAAAGCCCTGGATTCTACTTTCCAACGCAATTGGGAGCGCACCATTTTGAGTTCTGTAGCTCCAGAAAATCCACTTTGAGTGCAGAGAGGTCAGAATCCAACAGCATCTGCAGTCCTTCTTCAACCTCTGAATCTGATTTTTGCTCAAGTCCCTCAATTTCAGCCAGAAATTACCTGAAATCATAGAAAAACACACAAACTCATAGTAAAGTCCAGAAATATGAATTTTAATTAAAAACTAATAAAAATATACTCAAAACTAACTAAATCATACTAAAAACTATGTAAAAATAATGCCAAAAAGCGTATAAATTATCCGCTCATCATCATACAAAGAGGCTCGAAAGCAAGCCTATGAAAATGAAAAGACCTGGACCAAATTCCATGAAAGGATAAATCTGCTGATTAAGAACTTGGAGAAGGACATGACTCATTCTGAAAGAGAAGACGGTCATCTTGATTCTGACATCGATCTTTCTGATGCCTAATGATTTTCTCACTGCTGCTTATGTTCTTGAACGATTTCTCTCTTGTTGTCTTTTTGGATTTAGTTTCACTTGAACCATTTTTTGGGATGACTGTACTCCATAACTTTGATACTCTGTTTGCATTTTAATATCAATATTATGAATGGCATTGCTGTTTTATTTATTTTGCAGGTTCCCTCCTTGATGAAAAAAAGGGGAGGAAAATTAAAAAGAGGCTGAATTGAAAATCGAATTGGGACTGCCAATTCTAGCCCTATTTTGGAGCTCTTTTGATTACTGTTTCATGCCATTTTTTGATGCTCTGTTTTAGTGGCTGAACAATGTGACTTATTGCTTACTTTGACATGTCGCTTTATTGGCAGAAAAACTATTTTTTGCTTTGATTTAAACACATTATTATGAGCAGTGTATTGATCATTTGTTGGACATGTACTCTGAATGTACTATGTCATACTCTGTTTTGGTGGCTGAACATTGTGTTGCTAGCTATGTGTTTTATTGCTTGCTATGATATGTTGCTTTGATGGCTGGAATTTTTTTGATGCTTTGAATATGTTACCTTGAGCAGGGTATTAAGAACTTGAACTTTGATCATTGGTTGATAAAAATATT
Source organism: Arachis ipaensis (assembly GCF_000816755.2). Lineage (NCBI taxonomy): Eukaryota > Viridiplantae > Streptophyta > Magnoliopsida > Fabales > Fabaceae > Arachis > Arachis ipaensis. The sequence continues at coordinate 43,079,058 of NC_029787.2, read as the reverse complement.
TTTTGTTTTGTTGATGTGGCTCGGTTTCTTGAAGTTCCATGTTCTGAAAATTTAAAATTTTTTTGGAACTATTTAAACATGTTTACAGGTATTGCTTCCATTAGATAAATGCACACATTAAGGGGGAGCAATGTGATAAATTGGAAGGGGAGGATTCGGCCAAAATCTCGAAGGGAGTTTTCTAAATCCTATTCCTTTTCAATTCATTTTTAATACTGTTTGTCATCAAGGGGGATATTGATGAATTTGGAAAACTTGAAATTATTGTGATGATCAAACATAATTAAAAATATTAATTAGAAAAAATTGTTAATTTAATATTTGCTTCAAATTGTTTGGCTGATAGATTTTGTTTAGTGTACAGATTTTGATTATTGGGCCAAAAGTCACATAAGCCCAAATTGATAAATGAATTAATTTGCTTTGATTGATCCAAGTTGCTGAGGCTTGAATTGAAGATAAGCCCAAACCTCAGGCCCATTTTGATAAAACAAAATGATGATAAAAGTGGCCCAAGGATGCCATACGTTGATCACAAAACAAAAGGGTCCAATTTGTTGATGTACAATTTGATTACCTACTTCATGGGTTATGGAATTCAAAATTTAATTAAATAAAGCTCAAACTTTGGTAACTGAAAGAGAAAATTAAATTGAGTTAATTGCATTGATGGCTCCACACATTACTCCACTCCTTGGGGAATGTCAGTAACATTTCAATTTCATTTAATTTCACATTGAATGGTTTCTTTCTTCTCTCTCTTCTCTCTCTTTGTTTCGGTCATTTTATTGTCAGAGAAAAAGATAGCAAGAGCAAGTTATCAGAGATATAGTGAAGATATGAAGAAGCAAAAGGTTAGGATGAAGAAGGTCAATAGAGAAAAAGAAATATCTGAAGCATAGTGTGGCTAAGATATTTACCACTGAAGGAAAGATTTCAAGAAGAAGCTTCAAGATCCTCATGCCTAGAATAGACGTAATCAGCCTCGGTCAGAGAAGAAGATCTCTGTGGAAAAGTTCGTTTCCATTTTTGTTCATCCAAGACAGAAGGTAGCCATTGGAGCTACGTTGAGGAAGGAGCAAATATGGAATGAGCTGTCAAGGATCAAAGATTCATCAAGGGTCAGAATTCATTCTTGGAAACAAAAGTCAAGATGAAAGTCTCAGATTGATGAAACTTAATGAGAAGGGATGATAGAGAGGTACATGCATGTTGATTTGCTTTCGATTTTCCCTCTCTCTTCTCTCTGTCTGAACCGGCTATGTGTTGGAGAAGATGTTGGTGGCTTGGTTGAATCGGTTTCAACCTTGGAAGCTTCCCCTTCTATAATAAGGGTGAACGGCCAAGGGTTGAGACAAGGAGAGTAAGCACAGTGTAAGAACCCGAGTTTTTCACACAAAACCGTTTTAATAAAATAATAATTTTAAGTGCCCAAGATGGATTCAAAATTTAGAAGTTTTAATTTGAAAATATAAATGTGAAAATTGGTTTCAGTGAATTTTTCTGAGTCAGAAAATGTATTTTCTGAGAAAGACCGAGAACCGACAACCGAACTTGTCGAACCAGTTTAAGCCTGTCCGGTACTCTGTTTTGAGAAAAATAATATTTTGGAAAAACTAATTTATTATTTTGAAAGGAGAAAAATAATTTAGAATTGAAAACCGGGCACTAATCTTAAAGGTTTTGGCCCAAAGTGGGCCAAACGGACCAAAAACGCTGACGGGTTGGACCGGACCCAAATCGGGCCCAAGGTCCAACATATATAAGCTCATTTAATGAGCTTTGAGTTCATTTTTTCAGCCCTAAGAGAGAGAGGACCACGGTTTTTAGAGAGGAGAGGAGAAGAGGGATGACACTATTCATCCTCCACTTCCGGAAGCCATAACATGAGCTACGGAGCTCCGATTGACAAGCCATTTGAGGCTACACAAAGCTCTTGACGAGCTCTTCCTTTTTATTTAAGTTTTTTGGTAAGAACTCGAAGCTCACTCCCCAGTTTTCTGCCCTAATTTTCTGCGCGTTTTGGGTTTAGTTCTTGAGCAAGTTTTGTGGTTTTGCTTATTTAGGTGATCTCTAGTAGCGGGTAAATATTGGATTTTACCCCTAATCTCGTTGGATAAGATAAGGTTTTACTAATCCCTTGTGTTTAGTTATTTTGTGTATATTAGGTTTTGATTTTGGTGATATATATGATGTTAGATTGAGTTTTGGGTGTTTGTTGGAGTTGGTTGAGGCTTTAGATCAAGCTTGGTGGCTTTGTTTTGGTATTTGGTGCGTTTGGGAATCGGCCAAGGTATGGTTTCGATTTTTTTTATGTAATATGTAATGTTTCTGGACACTTAGACTAGTTGACCCTAAGATAGGGTGAATGATATTGGTGTATGAATATTTAAATATGAATTGATGTAATTGTTAGTTATATTGGATTATTGTGGTAGATGATGATTATTGGAGATTGTTGGTGTTAATGATTATTGATGATTGATGTTGTTAGTAATTAAAAGTAAATTGTGATTTAGAGATTGGTATGAGAGTGGGTGGAGTGGATATGGTTGATGAGAAATATTATTTGTTGATGGTTGTTACTGTTGAGAAAGTAGATAATAAATGTTGTGGATTATTATTGTTGATAAGGGTTTTTGATATGGTTGATGAGTAATGATGAGTAATTGATTTTGTGGGTGATGGTGATTGTGAGAAGTATTAGTATTAATGATGTATTATGATGTGGAATGATGTAGGTGAGTGTGTATATTGATATGGGTAACATGAATGTTGATTTTGATGACTATTGTTTGGAAGATGTGAGTTTTATGAGATTAATATAAAGAGTTGTAGTAGTTGATGTTGTTGATAATTCATGGAAATGCCATTTTTGAATGAAGAGAATTATGTTTGTTTATGATATCTTGAATGTTGAGGAATAAGGAATTTGATGGTTCACAATGGTGTTGATGAGTTATGATGTTAATTGTGTGAGAAGGGTGAAGTTGAGGTTTAAATTTGGGAATGATGAGTTATGGTTGCGTTATGTTGAAAAGATTGAGTTAGAGAGGTTTGATGGTTGAGAATGGTATAATATGATAAAAAGGGTAGGTTATAATAGAAAGTAGAGCTTGAAGTGGTTTTGGTTTGGTTTTGGTTGGAAATGTTAGTAAGTTGAGGTTTTGAGACTTTTGGTAAAAGTTGGTTTTTGGTGAACTTTGTCTGATCATAATTTTTGCCTCGATTTTCAAAATTGGGTGAAATTTGTTTGGAATTAAAGATCTTTGAAAACCCTTTAAATTGATATAAAGTTTGTAAAATTTGTAATTTTGTAGAGGAAGTTATGATCACTCAAAGTTGGTGTTAAAAATCTGAAATTCTGCAAGATTGCAGAATTTCATGATTTCTGATATGTGCGAGCGCACACCCTCGTGCGGACGCACACCCTGCGAAAATTTTGACCTGTGCGGACGCACACACATGTGTGCACGCACAGGCAGGGCAGTGCGTTCTATTTGCAGCGCTAGCACAGCTTGTGCGCGCGCAGATCTACGGAAGAATTTCAACCTGTGCGGACGCACACATTGGGAAGACCAGTCTGTTAGGGGCGCTGGCACAGGTTGTGCGAGTGAACAGATTCTGTAAGTTTTGCCACCTGTGCATACGCACACATTTTAAAATCTCCTGGGCGTGCGCACGCACACACCCCTGTGCGGCCGCACATGCCATGTTTCTCAAATTTTACTTGTTTTTCAACTATTCTACCTTCCCACAGGGTTGTAAGTTTCTATAACACCATTTTAAGACTCTTGGGCTTGTTTTTAGAGCATTGAAATATGGGAAAGGTCTTAGGAGGTTTAAATTGGGTTTTACTTTGAAAAGTTAGCAAACGGAGATTTAGGTTTCTAGTGTATTGAGGATGAGTTGGTTGAGAGACAAGGAAGAGTAGTGAACTGGGTGATTGCTGACAATGAATTGAGATACTGATGAACTGATGAGTTTGGGATGGAAATTATGAATTGATGATGGATGTGATGAGTTGAGGATTCAAAAAGGCGTGAATGATCCTGATGAATGTTGAGAGTGTGCCAGGCACTATATCCTTAGAATGATAATGTTTGAAAGAGAGTGTGTCAGGCACTATATCCTTGTAATGTTGAGAATTGATACTTGAAAGTGGATTGAGATGAGAAATGGTGATGAATGGTGATCATGTGAGGTTGATGAACTTGTTGAATGTTGAGAGTGTGCCAGGCACTATATCCTTGGGTTAAGTACGATGAGAACTTAAAGAGGAATGATGATCTTGTTGAATGTGGAAAGTGTGCCAGGCACTATATCCTTGGGTTAAGCATGATAGTATGCAGGGCACTATATCCCTGGGAATGAATTATGATTAATGACCTTTTCTGCTGCAAGAGTGTGCCAGGCACTATATCCTTGGGTTACGCATGCGAGTGTGCCCGGCACTATATCCGTGGGTCAGTAGAGTGTGCCCGACACTATATCCGTGGGCGTGGCAGAAAAGCTACATCCGAAAGGATGTGTCAGGTTGGCATTTATGGACCGACAAGTGATATCACGAGCCAATAGGATACGCATTCATCATATGCATCTTTTATGTGCTTGATTGTTTTGATTACGTGAGTTTGCCTAATTGTATAACATGCCTATTTGCTTACTTGAACTACTTGCTTTATATGCTTCTACTTGTGTTTTATTTGTTTGCATTAATTGTGATTGTTTGGTGCTGAGGAGGTTAGGTAGGCGCTGGCGATGGGATCGCACAGAGGTTAGGTTGGAGGAGGCTGTGGGACAGAGCGGTGTGATTAGTATTAGTTAGAATTCTCCTAAGTTTAGATAATCCCTGGTTTATGGTTTAAGTCCTTTATATATTTATTTATTTTGTTCTAAACTTGAATATCGGTTTGATGTGAAGTTCTAGGATTGCCTTCGGTGTCCTGGAGCCTTACATCTTACATTATTGGGCACTGTTACCATACTGAGAACCTTCGGTTCTCATTCCATACTTTGTTGTTGTTTTTCAGATGCAGGTCGTAATCTACTTTAGTGAGATTACAGATATGGTGACAGAGCGGAGTATGGTTCCTCCTTGGTTTAATTTATTATACTTTGTTATAGTTACTCTCACATCTTGTTGTGTTCTATCTTTATGGCCTTAGAAGCTTATTTGAGAGAATAGTTGTATAAGTTGTTTTTAATTCCAAACTCTGTATGTCTGTATAAACTAGTCGGCTTAAACTCCGCAAGTTGCGACTAGTCCCCTATGATTATTATACTATTGTATCTATATATATTCCATTCTTTTGCATCTATATCTTATATCTTATGCGTTAGCTACGTGTGAACGTTTCACGCTTTTGTAATTTTGTCTTTGAGCTATATCCTTCATCAGGCTTCTAGATTATATTATTTCCTTCTATATTTATAAATATGTATAAGCCTTAGGACTGTCGTAACCTCTGATTAACCTTTGCTTTACGGCTAGAGGTAAGGCTTAGGGTAATTGGGGTGTTACACACAGAGTTCTCATAGCTACCCGAAGCTGACAAAGTTCTTCTCCTTCAATGAGTTTTATTTTGTTTTCTTTTCTTTAGTTTTGTCTGTCTGAGTCTCATGGTAAAAGGTAAACAGGGTGAAGTTTGTAAGAAAAAGCCAATGAGAGAAAAAAGGCAGAGAGAGCAAAATTAAAGAAAAATCCAGAGATGTCTAAGAGTTCCTTTGTACATCTGTATGTTGTGTTTCATGATCCTGTGGGGATTTTCTTGCAAGTTGGGTTAGCATTTTGCGGTTGAAAGCTTCGTAGGTGTCCAAGTCAAGTTCAGATTTGGGGATAGAATCTGGATTTGTCCCAGATAGGAATGGGTAGTTCCTAGAGAAGAATTGGTGTATGTAATCTGATGATTATAGTGAAATTCTGTCACAATTGTGATGGAAACTGGATATAGACTGCATTTGCACTAGCTGCTGAATTAGAATATTTCTGGATGTGATTCTCTCTCTCTCTTCTACTCCTATTCTGTTTTTGTTGCACTAGAGATAAAATTGAAAAATATCTCCTAATTAGTTACGAGACAAAAAGAAAATATCTCTTGACTGGTTATGAGACAAAAAACAAAAATATCTCCTGAAACTCTTTGAAAAAACAAAAATTAATATACAGCAAAAATGGGCTAAGATTCAACCTCCCTTCTCTTAGCCACTTATTACCATCAACTTAGTGTTTCCACCTGAATTTATGCCTCATAGTACATCCACTCTTCTATAGAATGAATTTAGTTTATATTTATCTCTATAGCTGAACATTATATATCATGGTATACTAAGGTTTTAAAATAAATATGCAACATAAGACGTACAATTTCAAGCAAAATAAAGAGATAGTTATATCAGCATAATATACTTCTACTTCCATTACATAATACTAACCACAAATCTCATAAATTTTTCAAACAAAATAAAGACAACAACAAACATAATTCTCGTTGCACAATATAAAAAGGGATAACCTACATCATAATCAATCACCTCATTGATTCATCTAAGAGCCCACAATATAGCCATGTAATTCCACCAATGAGTCCAACATATAAGGCACCATCGATCATTAAGGAACCAGTTCTAATCTCTTATTGGACCACTGACAACTAAAAGTAGTTAACTTACCCAACTATTATACTTTCAAAGTCTTATAAATAAGAAGCATAACTATTGAATCATATATTAATATGGGTTAAATATCTTGCAGAAAACCACAAAATACTCTTCTATTTATAACAAATGCAGAGGTAGAACCAATGTGAGTGGCAATGCAGTTACCTTAGGATAAGAAATATTGTTCCTGTATAATGCACATTCTGCCACAATTATTGAAGATATTATTGCAATTTTTGTCATATGATAGAAACTAATGCTGAACACAAAGAAAGATAGCAGGGACAAAAAATAATTAAGAGTAACCTAAACAAAACATAAAGAACAAACAAATAAATAAATAAAAAATAGAACAAATGATATATAGTTAGTTTACCTATTCTACTTCAAGCTGACATTAGCAAGACCAGATAGAGATATAACAAAGCCAAGTATAAACAAAGAAGACATGTGAATGGATTTTGAGACATCCTAAACACTTGTACTTTTTGACATTCGCGGCAACTTAGTCTTTAGACATGTGTCCCCCTAGCAGGCACGGACCTATCTTAAGAGGAGAGGAGACACTTGCCCCATTAGAATTTTGAAGAAAACTAAAAATTATATATAGCTATATATATTTATTTTTATTATGATGTTATTTTTGTCC
>NC_029787.2:43071157-43071501 GCF_000816755.2 Arachis ipaensis | reverse complement strand
ATTTTTTTTAGAATTTATCATTAAAAAGTATTTTATTTAGTTAAACTTAACATGCAGTAGTATTTATCTTGTGAAATCTGATTTAGTATTAAAACTAGAAATAAATGAATCAATTCAATAAAAAAATTAATTAGTAATAAGGTACTTTTTTTAAACTAACCAATTAATTATCATAATTTTCTAAATACACATAAAATTATCAACATCTTTTTTTGTTTTAAAAAATTATTTGATATAAGAAAAAATATTATTTATTTATCTATCTATTAATTAATGTTATATATTTTAATTTTGAAACAGTCTTGTTTGTATCGTTATTTTTGTTTAAAAACTTATTTTTTCAT
>NC_029787.2:43068612-43069899 GCF_000816755.2 Arachis ipaensis | reverse complement strand
GTTCCCTGAACGAGGTTTGCTTTGTAACACTGGAATCAGGTACAACATGAATTTTAGTATACATGTATGATGATATATGATATAGTAAATGTGTAAATATTTTTGTTGTTGTAAGGCGGGCCTTTCACTTGGCCGGGTGAATGGATTTTTTGTTTGTGCATATATAAAATTTTGTTGTTGGCCAATTTGGACAAGAAAAACGCTAACAGATTGGGGCTTATGCAAATGTGGAATTAATGCTTGTGTTGTATACAAAGAGTTTTTTTTGTACATAGACATAATTATTTAAAGAACCAGATAATTATAAGTTCTCATTTTTTGACCTATGGGCCTCAGTTGGACCATATGAAAAGATGTTTTTGTTTAGAAATGCATTAATGTGTATTTTGTGCTTACTTTGGAGAACTAAAAAATGAATAAAGTTCTAGTCATAATCCTAACTAAATTCATCCACAAATATTTTGAATTTACATGTACACATTTTTCTGTCATTATTTTTTTCTTTTAAATTTGGGCATACAAATTCTTCCCATATCTCCTCCTGCTTCTTCTTTTTTTTTTTTGTTACTTTTTTTTATTATGGTCATCACCAATAACACCAACATTTTGCTAATATCTTTATTAGTTCTAATTTTCTATGGTGCCATCATTAAATAATTTCGATTCATTTCTTAGTTTATTTGAGATTCATTTAAATCCAAAATGAATTCGATGTGTTTTTGTTGATGATTGACTTTTTTTTATTGCTTGTTCAAATCTAAACTAATTTCGTTCATTTGAGAATTAATATAAATAAATATATCATGTGATAGACATGTATTTAGAATTATATTATTTATTCTATTTTTTTAAAAAAATAAAAAATAATTCTAATAAATATATAGTTATTATTGTGCTCATTTTAAACGTACCTTGTCCCTTTACTCAAAAATAATTTCTGATTCCAAACATATCCTCATAAGAATTAGACATAGCATTAAATAATCTGTTTTACGTTGTTTCCGAACTTCCTTTTCCATTAAACTTCACATCCATGGTGCCAACCACGACCTGAATTCCACCGCACTTACCTAAACATATATAATAGCTTTCGATGATTGTTCTCTTATATAATATAATAGAAGTACTATTTCAACAATTAAACATAGCTTAAAAACTTATAGTAAAAGTAAATTATCTAAGTTATTTTCTATTACTTATCTTATTTACCGTATAAACGAATTAATTATAAATATATTTTGTTTATACGATAAATGATATAAGATACAAATTTTAAACAAAAAAACA
>NC_029787.2:43053956-43068601 GCF_000816755.2 Arachis ipaensis | reverse complement strand
TTAGATCTATTTAAAAAATGAAAAATTGATATAAATTATTACGATTTAGATTAAATTATAAATCAAATTGGATCAATTTAAAATTAAAAAAATAATTGCTACAACTTCTACTTACTACTTGAGTGAATTTTTTTCCCTTCTGATTGTTATGACTTTCTTTTTAATTTTTTTTGTTACGTAACAATTAAAGAATAATAATTTATTTTCCCATTCAAATAATTAAAAAACCACACACACTTAAGTTACGTTTTTACTTTTTACTTTTTACTATTTATTCCTAAATAAATTTTTAAATTATTGTAAATCAATAACGATATATGACTTAACATATACAACTAAACATATATTCGAGCCTGCTACACATCCATATAACCATATAACCAAGTTAGTCCAAGCCCAAATTGATTCAGGCGCATTAAATGGAGAGTGAGAAACACACACCAGACACAAAAAATTCTCTCATTTTTCATTCGCGCTTCATTATGAAAGAACGTTACATTTTCAACACGAAACCAATACACCAAAACATTCATTCTCGTCGAATCTCTCTGAACATCACTCAAACTTCAATCACATTCTTTGCGGAAACCACTATTGCAAAGGAATCGGAAGAAGATTTCGCAAGCAACAACCAAAAACAAACGAAAACAGCAACAAAGACTACAAAAAGTATGAGAAAACTACTGTTCATTTAAAATCTTGCAATGTCGCGTTTCGCGTAGTTTCATTTTAGTTTTACTGGTTTGATTTGCTTCGTTTAGTAGATTGAACTATTGTGAATGATTTTTACAGTATAACTAGGGCTTTAAGATATAGGTGCTTGTTCTTATTATTGTGGATAATTTAACTAGAGCTCTGTTACTATCTTCAGTACTTCTAATTCATTGAAGAACACTATTCTTGTTGATTGAAAATTGATAATGATTTATTAACCACATGAACGTTTTTCGGTTTGGTGGCCTTTGTGATTTTGGTTCTGTGCATGAAGGATTTTCGGTTCGGTGGGTTGTGGCATTTTAATTGACTTGTTTAACATATACATGCTTTTGGTTGTTGATGTATTGAATGAGTTTTGTTTAGGACAATTGACATTAGAGATAACTCTTTCACTTTGATAAGCCATACTACTATAAAATTGTCTCATTATATTTGATTAAGATATATGTGGTTGTTCTTATTTGTGTGAATAGTTATATACATTTTTCGGTTTGGTACCCTTTGTGATTTTGGTTCTGTGCATGAAGGATTTTCGGTTCGGTGGGTTGTGGCATTTTAATTGACTTGTTTAACATACACATGCTTGTGGTTGTTGATGTATTGAATGAGTTTTGTTTAGGACAATTGACATTAGAGACAACTCTTTCACTTTGATAAGCCATACTACTGTAAAATTGTCTCATTATATTTGATTAAGATATATGTGGTTGTTCTTATTTGTGTGAATAGTTATATATATTTTTCGGTTTGGTACCCTTTGTGATTTTAGTTCTGTGCATGAAGGATTTTCGGTTCGGTGGGTTGTGACATTTTAATTGACTTGTTTAACATACACATGCTTGTGGTTGTTGATGTATTGAATGAGTTTTGTTTAGGACAATTCACATTAGAGACAACTCTTTCACTTTGATAAGCCATACTACTGTAATAGTATTCTTGTTGATTGAAAGTTGATCATCATTTATTAACCACATGAACATTTTTCGGTTCGGTAGCCTTTGTAATTTTGGTTCTGTGAGTGAACGATTTTCGGTTCGGTGGGTTGTGGCATTTTAATTGACTTGTTTAACATATACATGCTTGTGCTTGTTAATATATTGAATGAAATATTGACCAAAACTTTTTATTACAGTAAAACACAACAAGAAAATGGCAACAATGAAGGAGAAGGCACATTATAACGTAAGCATATTAAATATATTTATTCACTTTCATTCGAATAATATCTATTTTGTATTATAAATATATCCTCACATTCTGTTTCAAAACTTGCAGAAAACTCACTATTGCAGATGCCAAACAAAGGCAAATATCAACAGTGTATAGGAAAATGAGTCAAGAAAAGAAAGATATTGTGGAAGAAATGGAATTTGGTGTCCTGGCACATGTCCCAGAAATGAACGTCTCTAATACACTGTTGAAAGAATTGCTTGATCGGTTTGATGAAGAGAGAGGATGCCTGAAAACTCTCCAAGAGAGAATATACGTAACTCCTCGGAAAGTAGCAGCTGCCCTCGGCATAACCAACGGAGGTAATACATTTTTCACTTACTGCTTATTTTCAGTTCATTGGTGTCCGAAAAATTAAACTGACCATTTTTGTCTAATTTTTGCTATTAAAATATTATAGAGAATCTTTTTCTTGAAAAGGTTGATTACAACAACATGAATCCAACAGACAAGGAAATATTTGACAGCGTCAAAATATTTCCTTGGCAACTTGACAAGAAATGTGCTGGACATGAGTGTAGAAGGGGAGGAGAACCGGAAAAAATTCAAGAAGACTTTTGTTGTCTTCATACAAAAGTGCTTCTTGCTCCCTACAACAGTAAGTCTGGCCTCTCCAATTCATAAGTCATCGATCTTTCATGTGGACAACATTCGGGAATGGGATTGGGCGAAGCATGTTCTCAACTTCTTGATGAAAGGAGTTGAAAACAAGAGAATGTGAAAGAAACAGTCTGTTCATGGCTGTGTTTTTGTATTAATGTTGATATACTTCCACGAAACCAAGTTTTCCCGCCTTTTTGCACCTGATGCTCCCCCTGCACCATGGGTGGCCTATTAGACAAGGCAAAGGATACTTGAACGGATTTTATCCGAAGCAACACAACCTTTGGTAAATACTCTACTAAAATTCTCCGAAAAATTTGCTTTCAAGTGCTTTTAAAATACTCTACTAACTAAATAAACTTCTGTTTTAGGTTATAATTAATTTATTTTCCTACTTGCAATTGTTAGTTTGTTGATTTAAAAGTTTCTGCATTAAGAAACATTTTTATTGATGATTAAACAGTTGTCATGTACTATTCAGCATATGAATATTTTTCGGTTCGGTAGGATTTCTTCATTCGGTTCACCGGATTGTTAATTTATTATTTTGATGATTAAATAATTGAGACCTTGTTTCTGTTTTAGGGACTTCTGTACAAAAATAAAAAAAATAAAGAAAAAACAAAAACAAGTAACTTGGACAAAAAAGAAAAAGGAAAGAAAATAAAAAAAATTGTTGAGACGGATTTTTCTTCAGAAGAGGAAAGACTTTCCGAATCTAAATCCGAAAGCTAGTAAATTTAATTTTAGATTAATTTCATTTAATTTGTATTTGCTTAAATTTGTTCTTATGCGCTTGTTCTTATGTATTGCAGAGAAGAAGAAATAAAAAAAAACTACAACAAAGAAAAGAAAACAACCACTGAAGGTGGTTAAAAAACAAACCAAAAAAACAAAGCATGTGCCTATAGATTCAGAGAGCACAAGCAAATCTGAAAACGAATAAGTATTGCATAATTTCTGTGAGACGTTTTGTTGATTGTATATATATTTATTTTCGGTTCGGTGGGCTTCTAAGTTTCGGTTTAGCACTTTAATTTATTTCGGTTCGGTGCTGTCTGTGAGTTTGGTTGACTTCATTGTTAGTGTCTTGTCTCCGGTATAAATTCAATGCGTTTATTTGTTTTATAGAGAAAATAAAATTGAGAAAACACCGGTAATAAAAAGAAGACAACCAAAAAGGGTGGCAAAAACACCAACCCAACCTGACAAGGAGTAAGTTTCTCGAATCATATTTTCTTTTATTGATAGAGTTAATAGTTAATTTCGTCCCCGAAAGTGTCTTTGATCTCCATTTTCGTCCCCGAAAGTCAAAATTAATCAAAAACATCCTCGAAAGATACCTGTGTTGATCACGTTCGTCCTTCCGTCTTCTCGGTTGATGAGATGGCAAACGGCCGCTTACGTGGCCCGTTAACTACCAAGTTGGCCAATGCCAGGCTGTAGCATGTTGTTGTTGACAAGATAAGTTTTGTTTAAGACATCAAATTAGTCCTTCGAGTTTATAAACCCTAATCCCAATTCGAACGATAAATACATCGAGGTGATCACTTTCAGTGGCAGTAGAGGTAAGTAGGAGGCGTAATCCCTGGCTGGCTGCGTGGATGGAGAGAGGAGATGGTGGTTGTGGTGGCGGTTTGTCACATGCATCGCACGACAGTCATGGATCCAGTGTTTCGATGCGAAGGAGGAGGGTGAATGCTCATGATGGATCATGTTTCTGTGGGCTGAAGACTGTGACAAAGAAATCTGGGATAGCGGAGAATCCGAATAGATTGTTTCATGCATGTCCAAGGTACCGGGTGAGTGATGGTAAAGGAAGTTAAAGCTTTTTCATGTTGTTATATGCTGTTGGGTGTTCTCTAATTTTTTTGTTTACTCCCATCTTAAATTGTAGAAGGGCAGTCACTGCAATTATTTTAAGTGGGTTGATGATGATGAATTCGAAGCAGTGGGTGTGTGTGGTACAAAGAAAGATGCAGGAGCTGATATGGAGGTTGAAGGTGAGTATGATGAATGGAGGGTGAAGGTGGCATGGAAGTTGGGCACTTTGGAAGCTGAAGTTAGAGCTTTGAAACTGCTAATGATTTTGTTGTTTGTAGTAGTTGTGATACTTTGTTGTTTCTTATGTACTTCTAAATGAACCCAGTTATCCTCTATGAACATGTAATGATGTATTGAAGTTGTTGATTTGAATGGGAGTAGTTATTTGAAGTTGGAAGCAATTCCCTGTCAAATGTGGATAATTTTATAAAAGTTGGCAATTAATTCTGTGTTTGCATGAATTATGTTGAGGCATAAACAAAATGAAGATAGTAAGTAATCTTAATAGTAACTTATCATTGATGCCTAATTGTCACATTGTCTTAATAGAGAAATAGCAGAACAAAGTCATAAGGTTCTTAGCTGACAAATACATTGTTCATAGACTAAATTACCACCACACCCAAAAGCAACAAACAGAATGTTGTGTCATACACAAAATGAGTCAACAACTACACATTCCTAACGAATCAAACTTTGTCATCAATCTTCCTTGGAGCCTTGAAGCCTGGAGTAGGCATAAAGGTCATGAATTTTTCTAGCCGCTTAGCAGTTTCAGAACTTGTCCCCTTAATGATCTCAGCAGAAACAGCCACAGATCCAGTTGTAAAATGCTTAGGGGAGGACGTTAACCTTGCTTTTCTTTTGATCACTTGCAACTTAGGTGGACTACCTATCAATTGATCCTGTATGATCCAGTACCAAATGAGTTTGTTACATGATTAGGCTACATTCAAATTTTTTTAGGAGTTAGGAGTGATGATACTACCTGTAGGGGCTCTTGGGTTGGTGGGATGCATTCTGATTCACTACTGTCACTCTCTGAGTCAGCCTGAGTGGGTGATGGAAGTGAAGGCATAGGTGCCTCAGCTTCTGTACCAGTATCAGTATCATTAGGGGCAGCATTTACTTCGGGTTCAGCACCTTCTGGAGCAGGGGTAACAACTGCCAATTGTAGTTGCATCTGCTTGGCATGTTCCTCAGCATCCACAGCCTTTTTCTTTGTGCACCCTCTTTTGTTGTGTCCAATCTCACCACAGTATATGCACCGGATTGGGTTGTATTTTCTTTTCATTTTTGTCTTTGACCCACTCGGTTGTTCTTCTTTGTCCCTTCTTCGCTTCTTTGTTGGCCTCCCAGGTTTAGGCTTCACTGGGGGTGAGACTGGTGCTGGATGTGGCATTTTTTCTCATAGATCCTGCCCCTTAACCGGATTGACATTAAAACAGTAGGTACGCTTATACGCTTCCATCTTTAACCACTCATGGCAATATTCTTCAGGTCTCTTGTCATTCTTATCTTGTATTGCCAATATTGCATGCATACATGGCATTCCTTTCAAGCCAAACAAATTGATACAGTAAACATACTATCATGAATGAAGACAATGTTAATTAAGTAAGAGAAGAAAGTTGTTACCTGTAAGTTGCCAAAACCTGAAGGTGCATGTGTGCTTGCCCAGGTCAACCACCATATTGGTCGGCCAGCTATCACTTCGTACAACTCCTCTTTTTCATCACCAGACCACTGAGGAGCCCAATGGCGGGACAGCACTGTCATAGCTTCCAACCTACTTTGCTGAACAGGAGGGAGAATTCCTTGGTAGTTCTACAACTTCTTTCTGTTATCAACCATACTCTTCATGATGATTTTCCTAACTTCCTCAGCCAGGGTCAGGATAGGCTTACTCTTTTCGTGTTTGATCTTTGCATTGAAAGACTCACAGGCATTATTGTATATGTTATCCACTTTCGGAACCTCACTATAATGCGCCTTCGTCCATGCCTCTTTTGGCCATTTATCAAGATACTGCCAAGCTTTCTCGTTGATCAACTTAACTCTCCTCATGTTTCTATCAAATTTAGTTGTTGTCCTTGACCTTGCACATTCCCACACAAGGTCTTTTAACTCACAACTACCCCACTGTTTTGAGAAATTGCGCCACAAATGCCACTGGCAGAAGCGGTGGTGAACTCTTGGAAAAACTTCCTAAACAGCAGGGATTAAACCCTGCACCAAAAGACCAAACATGAAAAGATATTAAATCATTTCAGTCCTCAACATAGAAATCATTAAATCAAACTAGTCCTTCAAAGAATATTTAGTAAATCAAATTAGTCCTTACAGAATTCATTACCTTATGCATATCTGAGATGAAGCACCATTTGTGCTGTCTGTAGTCACCTAGATCACTGTGAAGCAGTTCAAGAAACCATTGCCAATTATCCTTGTTTTCCACACTGACAATTGCATAGGCAATCACAAAGATATGATTGTTAGCATCTTGTCCGCAAGCAGTAAGAATTTGTCCTCCGTGTAGTGTCTTCAGAAACGCTCCATCTAGTCCAATTAGAGGTCTACAACCCGCCTTGCAAGCATCAAGACACACATAGAACCGATCAAATAGTGGAGGATTCTCAGGCATAGGGATCACACCAACTTGCACTCTGGATCCTGGATTGCTAGTAAGTAACTCGTTTGCATAATCCCACACTAAACCATACTGGGCTATCTCATCACCCTCTACAATTTTCCTAGCAGCTTTTAGTGCCCTGGTGATGCATGTGCTATTGAGGTACACATTACATTTTCGGACAAACCAATCATACACCTCTCGATGCTTCATAGTTGGGTGCTTTCTAAGCTTGGGTACTAGCTTGCTAAGTGTCCAGGTTTGGGTTGCAGCCCTGTTTTTCCTCTTTCTAGGGTAGGTGTGATTATCAACTAGCATTTTAATTTGTTAAGACAAGTCTTTACTGTTACAAGCACAATAAACCACCCATGGACAATCGTCTGATTTACAAACAGCTCTAACCCTAACTCTATCATTCTTGGTAAATAATATATTTCTACCCCACTGGATAGTGTAATCCCTAGTGGCTTGTATAAATTTAGCTTTTGATTTGAATGCCATACTAACCTCAAACTTCAGGTTTCCAAATTTGGTTTTTTCATTATATTGGGGATAAACAGTAGGTGTCTCCTCATCAAAGTCTAACTCCTTGCCAGAATCCTCTGAATGCCATGAGTCAGGATCTGAGAAACTTCCAAGATCATCATCATCTTCATCTGCATCTACCAAATCATAACATAGAAGACATTAAAATTTGGCCAAATGAAATATTAAAACAGTAGCAATCCAGATTCAGAGCTTACCAAATTTAGAGCTTTCTTCATCTTCGAAACCCTCATAACTTGAGTCATCAGTGTCAATTTCTTTATCCGCAAGTCTAGACTTAGGAGGCCTATGCTTCTCCTTTGCTTCAACTTTCTTTTGCTTTCTTTGTGAACCTTTTCCACTGTCACTATCACTGTCACTGTCACTCCTGTATAAATTGTCTCATAGAACTTTTGGAGGCTTGTATAACTCATCTTCAGTACTCTTATATGAGTCATGAGAGTCAGAATCTTCATCCTGGATGGGACCTTCTCTTACAGTTCTTCCGGATCTTGTTACTTTGCATGCACTGGTATTTCCTTTCTTGTTATTACTTTCTGGGTTCTTGGTTGGTTGAGAGGATGTTTTGGAATGATGTGGGGCTGTCTTTCCCTGATTGTTGGTTTTGGTTTGTTGAGGGTGGAGTTTTGTTGACTGCAAGAGAGTCTTTATGGGCTGAGAGGTGGTCTTTGAGGCCTGATGTGTTGGTTTGGTGGGCTGAGAATAAGGCTTATTGGGCTTACTGGGCTGTGAGGTTGGCTTCGTGGGCTGAGAATTGGGCTTACTGGGCTCAGAGGTTGGTTTCTTGGGCTGAGGGTGCTTCACTGTGGGAGTCTTCACAGGTTGGGAGTGGTGCATGTTGGCCTGGGAACTGAACTTCTTCTTCTTACTACTTCTTGCTTCCAGAAGAGCTATACCTTCCCCTATGTTGTCCACTACACAGGGCTGTGAGATGCAGTCCTCAAAGTATAGGTTGATCATATGTTGGTTCCTCCTACAATCCTTGTACATTGCAATCAAGTCAGCATCTGTCACTAACTTCTTCAACCCAGATGCAATCGGAACTCCAGGAACTTTCCACCAACAATTGCCAGCCTCAATGTATCCCAGCTCCTTATAGTAACCCCTTACAAAAAATACATCAAGTGTGTCTCCCTCAACACCCATCAATACCTCTGTATTATCAGGTTCATAAACCATGTCTCCATCCTCACCCGTCCTAAACAACCGACCATGGTGAAAAACAAACGTCATGGGAGGACCCTCCATCTACAATGACAAACACGAAAATATCATTCACAAACATAACCAACAACAACTACTCTGTATCAATCACCATCTAGTACACCCAGTTGGTAGCAATCAACCTTTAACCCGAAAAAAAATATGCAACAGAACCATCACTAAATTCAAACATCACTAACTACTGTCACAGAGCCATACAAAGTAACACAATCTCATACACGAAAATGCTAAAACAACACTAATACACCCATCATCACCCCAAAGCCTAAATCAGACGAACGTTAACACCACCACAGTAACAATACACCACATCACAGAATAAGTCAGAAATTATATTATGAGTTCAATCCTTACCTCTCAACGTCTCAATGCCTTCTTTTACTAGCAATGCAGCTCCAGTATAACATCAACTCTGCATTCAATAGCCAAAGCCTTTCCACTGTAATCGTCTAGCAGCACTAACGATCCATGTCGGGGTGGTGCAGAGCTTCGTTCAAACGATTAGGGCATACCTTGTGGGAGACGACACGTTTTGGAGTGAAAGACAGAGTGATGGTTGATATCAGACAGGGGTAAGGCATCGCAATGTTTAAATCCCTCTTCAGAAGACAAAACGGCGACGTTTCAACGCTACTGGCTCACTCAACCAAAACGACGTCATCCTGCTTCACTGTCACCTTGGTAGTTAACGGGCTATGTAAGCGGCCGTTTGCCATCTCATCAACCGAGAAGATGGAAGGACGGACGTGATCAACACAGGTATCTTTCGAGGACATTTTTGATTAATTTTGACTTTCGGGGACGAAAATAGAGATCGAGGACACTTTCGGGGACGAAATTGACTATTAACTCTTTATTGATACTTACATTTTAGGTTCCTTGATACTTATTTTATGAACTTTTAGAACTGAACAATCAAAAGACAATGCTGCCAAAAAAAGAAAACAAGCATTGGAGATAATAAGGGAAAAAAGATCAAAGAAAAGAAATGATGGAGGTCAGTCAAAAAACATTGCTCCGGATCAGTTTGACTCTCCACAGGCACAAAATGAATTCTCTCAGGCGTAAGATTCAGTTTATTATCCCGAATTCATTTTCTTACTATGCTTACTTTTGCTACAACCTTTTCTAATTTCTCTAGATTCAATTACTAATATTTATTTATCTTCCTTAGAGTGCCGACTGTAAATATGGATAATGAGCAACTGTTATAGACTCAAGGAAGCTCTACACCTTTTGTAAATGTCCCGAGCAATACCAGGTGAATTGGTTCACTGCATATTGTAATTTCGGTTCAGTGGTTGCTCAAAATTGAATTTAATGTGTTTCTAGACCTCTATTTTTAATCCTCGTTTCTATTTTTAATTTGTTATATTTTTTTAGGATAAATACCTCGGAAAGCCTAGTCAAATATTTTAGAAAAAAGAAAATCTTCCTAAGAAAGACTCTTAAAACTCCACGAGTGTAAGTTAAAAATATTTATGTCACTCTTTTAGATTTAGGTAATAATTTTTATTTAATTAATCACAAGGAAATTGTGTTTAAATGTCACTAGAGCTACACCTGATTCTGAGCTACAAATCGTTGAGTTTCAACAACAAACACGTTCTCAACCTTTGGAAGTGTGAGTTTTTCAATGTGCAAATTCCTATTTTTCAAAAAAATTCTAATTATTCAACATTAACTTTATCTTTATTTACATCCCTTAGACCTCCTCTTGCATTGTCTCTCCCAAGTTCAGTTCAGGAAGAGTTGATAAAGGATGACTTCATCTATGTCCCTCCACAAGAGGAAACACAACAAACTTCTAATAATGAGTAAGTTAATAAATATTTATTCACCACATGAATCTTGTTCAATGTTTACTGCTTATACATGGTTTAATTACGGTTCAGTTGAAACCAGAAATAAATTCAATGTGTTCCTGTCTTTGGACTCTCTTTTACTTATTACAGCTGCCCTCAAGAAGCTGAAAAGCAAGGTGTTACAGTGTCTCTTACGAGTTCTGTAATTGAAGACTTATTCAAAGATGACTATGTGTATGAAGTTTCTAATGAAGAGTAAGTTTCACATAAAAATTCTTTTTTTTTAATTTTAATGGTTGTTATTGAACTGTTTTTTATTTAATGCAACAGCCCTGCAAAAGAACAACAGCAACAAGCCCAAGAACCACCGGTGCAACAGCAATCAGAGCAAGAAGTACCTGTTAATGTGTAAGCATTAAATTCTTTAATATCATTTTTGTTTAATATAATTTCGGTTCACTGTAAGTTTGGATTTTAGTTCACTATAAGTTTGAATTTTGGTTCACTATAATGATTAATGTCATTTCTGTTAAATATCATTGTTAAATATGATAATAGTTTGGGATAATTATGGAAATATTTACTGTTTAATGAAGCAGACCTCTGGAACAGTAACAACAGCCCTGCGAAGAAGCAACAGCGCAACAATCCAAACAAGAAGCACCTATTGATGTATAAGTTTTACTACTTATATAAATATTGATAATGATTACTGCTTATACATGGTTTAATTATGGTTCGGTTAAACCAGAAATGAATTCAATGTGTTGTTGTCTTTGGACTCTCTTCTGTTTCTTATAGCTACCCTCCAGAACCCAAAAACCAGGGTGTTATGTGGTCTCTTACAAGCTCTGTTTATTAAAGAGTTTTTCAAGGATGCCGATGTCTATCAAGTTTCCGATGAAGAACAATTGCAAGAACCTCCAGTGGCACAGCAATCAGAAAAAGAAACTCTAATCTTGTCATCATTTGACAGGTATGTTACTTGCTTTTCTTTAATATCATTTTTGTTTAATAAAATTTCAGTTCACTGTAAGTTTGGATTTGGGTTCACTATTTGTTTGGATTTCGGTTCACTATAGTGATTAAATATCATTTTTGTTTAATATCATTCTTAAATATCTATCATCCTGCAGTGCTGCTCAACCTAGGAAAAGGGAAGATGAAAGGCCTTCCTTTAGCCTTGGGATAAGTCCACCAGCATCTCAACCAACTCAGCCCTCTCAAGAGAGTGATTCACAGCTTGAAATCCTGGCAGAGGCGGTGGTAGATGCTGGAGTGATAAACCACTATTTTATGGTTTATATTGTATTTAATCGAATGGTTTTTATCAACTCTTTACCCACTTATTCATATAATTTGCATGTTTTACATTTTCCTTCCTGGTTTTGTGATATGATTGAAAACATGCTTCTTTGGCCTTATATTTGCTAATATTAATTCTCTCTTATTACCATTCGATGCCGTGATATGTGCGTTAAGTGATTTCAGGGATTATAGGGCAGGAATGACTTAGAGGATGGAAAGGAAGCATGCAAAAGTGGAAGGAATACAAGAAGTTGAAGGAACTGCAAAGCTGTCAACCTGACCCTCTCACACTAAAACAGTCATAACTTGAGCTACAGAGGTTCAAACGATGCAATTCTAGTTGCGTTGGAAAGCTAACGTCCGGGGCTTCGATTTGATATATAATATACCATAGTTGCCCTAACGCTAGGTGACGCGAATGCGTGCTCCACACGGACGCGTCACAGTGATGAAAATCAGCGTGGCAGATTTCTTCTCCAGCGATTTTTGGGCTGTTTTTGACCCAATTTGCGGCCCAGAAAATACAGATTAGAGGCTATAATGTAACACCCTAACTTTTAGCACCTCATGATCGTACTAAAAGTCCGAGTGCTACTTACCTCTAAACCTTTTTATTATATACTATCTTTATTTAATATTGAGCCTTCGCGAATACGAACCGAAACTTTAATTAAGAAAACAAAAAGAGACTTTATTTTACGCCACTAAATTACAAAAGTATATATATTCACATAGTATTAAATACATAAACTTATTTTAAGATTCCCAAAAACAAATCCTACCCTTCTAAAAACTCTAACTAACAAGGCGAGGGGAAAACAAATCCTAACAACTCAACTTATAAACATATTCCTCTGTGCACCCGTAACTTGACAATGAGCCTTTGCACCTGTAGCTGAAAGGGGTGGAGATAGGGGGTAAGAACTGGGAAGTTCTTAGTAGGGTCGGGGTTAGAAGTTAAGTTCATTTTGCCATTATTAACCGACCGCAACTAACAACAAAACACTTATAAGCATGAATAATAAAAGAACTCAGAAGTCAATCAGTCATGCAACACACACACACACAATCACAGAGTTACATAGCACAGAGATATGCGCAAACAAGCATGATGCATGTCTATTCCTATCGCAGGTAATGAGCTCATTTGTCGGTTTCGACCCGCACCCGACGCAATCCGACTCGCAAGTCAGATAAGGCATTCCAGCGGCATAACCTCTGCAAGTTTCCACTTCTTGCAGGCGCTGATTCTCCAGCTGAAGTATGCCGAACATGACCTCTGCAAGTACTTGCAGGCGCTGATTCTCCAGCTGAAGCATGTGCCACTTTCTCCTGGAAGCCGTTCCATACACACGGGCATCCCCACACAATCATTCAAAAACAAAGCCTACGGCTTAACACTTTCACATCGGCACCATAACTATTTACTTTCTGTCACCCTCTCGTGACTTTTCAATCATTCTCATAAGTACACGTGCCGATTTATCTTCTCTTTTTCTTTTAAAACTAAAACCACATCTTTATGCCATTCTCCAAAATCTTTAAAACAATTAATAATCCAACCGACTCCAGCAGCAAAAACATTTCTTTAATAATTCAAAATCAGTTAATATATTTCTTAAAGCTTTTGAAAATTCCATTTCTTACTCCCAAAATAATCAAAGCATCCCAGCTAGTTGTTCATACATAACTGAATCAAAATCTCAAGCAAACAACAATAATTCAACAATAATTTAACATAAACTCATTCAAATTCAAGCAATAATCAACTAAATCAACATTCACTTATCAAACTCACATTTAATTATTATAAAGTTACCAAACCCTACCTCCATACGAAATCAAACTAACAGGATCTCCGGAGAAGTTTTCTAACCGAACTGCTGAAGAAGAAAACGTTAAGAATCGTCTGTGCCTCCTAAAACTTCAATTGACCGAAATCAAGGGAAAGCGGAGCTATGTCACCGTCAACTTCTACCGGATAAAAATAGCGCCAACGTGTAGAAGAGAAGAATACGAACACTTTTATCGGATTAGATTTTTTTATTGGAGTTACGAATCTCAAGGAATCGAAACCCAAATATCAAAAGGAGTTACGGTTTTCTCCTTCACCCATGGTCGGTCTCTCCTTCACTCGGTTTCTCTGTTTCTTTCTCAAGTTTCCATTCGGTGGAAATAAAAATAAATGAAGGTGATGGATAGAGGTTTATGATATTAAAAGGATTAGGTGTCAAGTTATATATATATATATGCATGGAGCCCACGTTTCCTTTTTTTTTGTTTCTTAATGGCGCTAATTTAAATATTTTTTCTATTAAAATAGTTTCTAATAAATATTTTAAACTAATAGAATAAGTCATAATTGAATTAAACTTTAATAATCATAAAATTCTATTTAATTATTTTTGTTAGAAATAATTTTCTTAAAAAACAAAACTCAATAAATATAATAACTCATAATTAGTTAATTATTTAATTTTCAAAAACCTGGGGTCTTACATATAAAGTGGGGGAATCCATTCATTCATAATCATCAGCTCATAATTCATAATTTTCATAATTTAGATGTAATTTTTAGAGAGAGAGGTTCTCTCCTCTCTCTTAGGTTTTAGGATTAGGATTCCTCTTAAAGGAATTAGGATTTCTTATTATTTCAACTTATTATTTCAACTTCCTCTCAAGTTCAATATTTCTTTTACTTTATATTTCTCTTTTACTTTCAGATACTTTAATGCTTTTCTTTAATTACTTATGTT
>NC_029787.2:43038401-43053931 GCF_000816755.2 Arachis ipaensis | reverse complement strand
TCTTATTTAGCTTTTTATATTCTTGGCTTTAATTGATTAACTGGAGGCTCTTGAGTTATCAAACTTATCGTGATTGTTAATTGTTATTTTTGCTAATTGAATTGAATTCCACTAACTCTAGTCTTTCCTTAGGAGTTGGCTAGGACTTGGGGATCTAACTAATTAGTCCACTTGACATTCCCTTGCTTTCGTAAAGGTTAACTAAGTGGGATTAAACTCAATTCTCATAAGGATAACTAGGATAGGACTTCCGAATTTTCATACCTTGCCAAGAGTTTTATTAGATATTAATTTATTAATTCCTGCAACTTATTTTCCTTGTTCAAACCCTTCAAGACCCAAAAACACTGTTTTTCATAACTAATAATAAGAACACCTCCCTGCAATTCCTTGAGAAGACGATCCGAGGTTTGAATACTTCGGT
The DNA here is from genome assembly GCF_000816755.2 of Arachis ipaensis. Taxonomy (NCBI): domain Eukaryota; kingdom Viridiplantae; phylum Streptophyta; class Magnoliopsida; order Fabales; family Fabaceae; genus Arachis; species Arachis ipaensis. The sequence continues at coordinate 43,053,507 of NC_029787.2, read as the reverse complement.
TTATAAATTTTATTGGGTTTGTTACTTGTGACAACCAAAACGCTTGTAAGAAAGGATGATTGCTTGGTTTAGAAACTATACTTGCAACGGGAATTTATTCTGAATTTTAAACCGTCAATCACTCGTTCTTCATGGAGTGACAGCAGCATTGAAATTTGCTGAAGGAACATCTTCAGAACCAACCTTACCAGCAGCTCAAGTTTACAAAATGCCGCAGAAAAAGACAAAATCACGAATGAGCTGATTGAAAAGTGTTATCATTGGATGACACATGTTGAACAAACAAAAGAAGGTAGCAATGAATATGAACCAGTATTTGTCTTGAAACATGAGGGACTCTACGAGGGATTAAGAGAATATTTCATGTCTCTAATACCCAAAGAACATGTGCATGCTGTGGTAAATCCTTTTCCAGTTGCGTTAACATTAATGATTTTTTTAAACACTCTTATATAGTATATTTCATAAATTTTCATCCTTTAGGTGGTTCGTATACACAGCATGATTCTCAACGAAATAAAAACTAAGCGGTATCAGGAACAAATATACATTGTGTCGCTAGATATTGTGGTAAGCTAAATTTCCTATTCACTGCTAATTAGTTTTCGGTTCGGTCAGAATGTTAATATTGGTTCACCTAATTCTTATGTCTTCTTTTGAGTTTTTTTGTATTAAGAAAACTTTTCTCTTGATGATTGAATATTTTTCATGTTTTATTCAGCATATGATTTGTATTCAGTTCGGTGGAAATGTGATTTAACTGATGTTCATTTTGCAAAATTTTATGTTGGGAACACATGGCGTGAAGTATACTGATAAGAGGACAAACAAAGCCTACAGGTTTGATATTGAGCAGTATGCCCACCACCGCCAGTTTCTTGACAAAAGAAAACTTGCATCGTCGCATCCATTTGTAAGTTGTAATATCTAACAATTCTTTGATAATTCTCTTGTTTGCTATTGTTTCGACTGAAATATTCTATAATTTTCCGAAACTTCAGCTATTTGTCCCAATTTGCAATGGAGGACATTGGTGGTTGTGGATTGCTAATGTAAACAAAAAGAAATTATATGTCCTTGACCCTATCAACAAGAAGCCAGAAGATATACCTGATTCGAGAAAGGAACTGAACAAATTTGTTGTAAGATATTTTCTTGTAAATTATTCAAATTATTCTGTAGATGAGAGGAGTTTGGTTAACTATTGTTGGTTCTATTTATTTACTTTTTTTTGTCTCTTTCAAGGTTTAATAATTTTCCAGATGAGGGTCTACGCTGGGACGGAACCCTTAATGGAGAATGGAATGGGAAAGGAAGCAGAGTATATCCAATTGAATGGTCAACGTACAGAGTAAGAATCTTTCTCTTCTATAGTGCTATTTTTAATGTGTTTATTTTTTATACTATTGATCGTATTATACTCAATTCTCGCTTAGCTATGATTGTGGAATATTCGTGATGAAATGGCTCGAAACAATAGATCCACAAAAAATAAAAAAGTGGGAAGAGATATAAATATAAAGCTTGGACACAAGTAAGTACTTTCTAAATTAATAAACTTCTTTCTTTTCTTATTTCATTAAGTTAAGTTGATATTGTAACTAGAGCTTTGAAGTTAGTTGTTACTCTGTTTAATAGTTCTTTTTCATGCAGAAATACTATTCTTGTTGATTAAAATTTGATCACCATTTATTCACCACATAAACAATTTTTGGTTCGGTGGGTATTATAATTTTGATTCACCAAGTGAATGTTTTTCGGTTCGGTGGCATCCTTTTAATTTGTTCAAGGTTTAGGGTTACTATGATTGCATTTTTACAGTATAACTAGGGCTTTGAATGGAATTTGTTGTTATTTAATATGATTTTGATTTACTTGATATTTAATGTGTTCAGCATTTAGGGTTATTGTGATTGCATTTTACAGTATGATTAGGGCTTTGAATGATATTGTTCTTATTTCATTTGGGTTCATTTCTTATGTAACTAATTCATTTCAATTGAAATGCAAAAAGATATTGATGACTTCAGATACCAATACGGTCCAAATCTTCTGTTGCATAAAATGAACAAAATCAGAGACCAAGTGATTTCGAAATCTGAAGCAATAAGACTCACCAAGCCATCTGCTTTCCTCTCCAGCCCTTATTGTAAATACACATCTGGGGATTTAGATAGCAAATAGCATATACTAATTGTAATTAACAATATTTTGTTTAACTTGTTTAAAAAGCAAAAAATGCATACTTCAAATGTATATATGTCAATGTATGTATCAAACAATGCATATAGTAGTTGTATATATTTTGTTTAACTTGTTAAAAAAGAAAATAATGCTTCTTTCAAATGTATATATGTCAATGTTAATGTATATATCTATTATTAATATCAATGTATGTATCAAATGTTAATATTTATATATCTGTTGGAACTGTCTGGCTGCTGTTTTATTCCAGGTTCTCAGTGTGCAATCACTGTATTTACCAATACATTACGAACTCCAAAAGAACACAGTGAACCGAAATTAATACACTGGGTGAACCGAAAGGTAGAAACACACTGAACCCCTAAACCCTGAACCTTAAACCCTAAACACTAAAACCGGAACCCTGAACACTGAACCCTGAACCCATAAACCCTAAATCCCTAAACCCTAAAACCTAAACCCTATACCTTAAACCCTAAACCCTGAACCCTGAACCCGAACCCTGAACTCTGAACCTGAACCCTGAACACTGAACTCTGAACCTTGAATGCTAAACCCTAAATCCTAAACCCTAAACCATGAACCCTACCGTAAACCATAAACCCCTAAAACCTTAAACCATGAACCCTAAATCCTAAACCCTAAACCCTCAACCATGAACACGGTGAACCGAAATTAATATACGGGGTGAACCAAAAATTTGAAACACACTGAACCCCTGAACCCATAAACCCTAAATCCCAAGTTGACCCAAGCCCAAATAAATTTACCCGCCTCCAACGTCACTAAAATAAACGTGACTTCCACGCGCTTCATTATAAAAAAACATTCCTTCTTCAAAACGCACAAAACCGATCCTTCTCTTCGAATCTCTCTCAAAATCACTCAAATTTCAGTCATGTTCTCTGCGAAAACCATTGCTGCAGAAGAATAGCGAGAAGATTTGGCAATGAACAACCACAAAAGAACGAAAACAGCAACAAAGACTACCAAAGGTATGAGAAAACTACTGTTCACTTGAAATCTTGCAATGTCGCATTTTTCCTAGTTGCATTTTAGGTTTACTGGATTAATTTACTTCATTTAGAAGATCGAACTATTATTAATGCATTTTTACAGTATAACTAGGGTTTGGAATAAAATTTGTTGTTATTTTCAATCAGTTCAGTGGATAGTGTAACTAGGGCTTTAAAATTGGTTGTTACTCTATTCAGTACTTCTTTTTTATGGAGAAATACTATTCTTTAGCAACAGTGTTCAAGAATATGAGTCAGAAAAAGAAAGATATATTTAAAGAAATGGGATTCGGTGCCCTGGCACATATCCCGGAAATGAACGTCTCTCACGCCCTCTTAAGAGAATTGATTGATTGCTATGATGAGTATCATGGATGCCTGAAAACTCTCAATGGAAAAATATACATAACTCCTGCCAAGGTAGCAGTTGCACTGGGGATAAGCCACGGCGGTATTACACTTTCCACTTCTTGCTTATTTTCAGTTCATTGCTCCCTATAATTTTGGTTTATTGCTCCCTTTAATTTCGGTTTACTGCTACCTTTAATTTCAGTTCATTGGTATATAAACAAATTAAACTGAACCTTTTTGGCTCATTTGTTGCTATTAAAATATTGTAGGGAATCGTTTTCCTAAAAAGGTTGACTATCGCAAACTAAATGAGGAAGACAAGGCAATATTTGACAGCCTCAAATGTGTTACGTTGGTGACTTTGACAAAGTCTGTCCTAAATATGAGTGTTGAAGGGGAGGAGAACCGGAAAAAATTCCACAGGACTTTTTTTGTCTTCGTACAGAAGTGCTTCTTGTTGCGGACGACGGTAAGCATGGCCTCCGCGATCCATAAGCCACCTATCTTTTGTGTGGACAACATCCGACAGTGGGATTGGAAAATTTCATGTGCTCAGCTTCTTAAGGAACGGAATCGAAAATAAGAGAAAGGGGAAGAAACAGTCCGTTGAGGGGTGTGTTTTTATTTTGATGCTAATATACTTCCATGAAACCAAGTTCCCTCACTTGGATGGACTTGATGCTCCCCCAGCACCGTGGGTGGCCTATTGGACAAAGAAGATGATGCTCGACCGGATTTCTGAGGAAGCAACGGACACAATGGTAATGTGTTGATTTGAATCATTGTGCATGCAGAAATATTTTTCTTGATATTTGAATGTTTATTACGTATTCATCATATGAGTTGTGTTCGGTTCAGTGTTTGTGGTCATTTTGATTCACCTAATTGTTTTTGTATTTTCTCGTTTTAGATGCTTCTAAAATACTCTGCTAACTTTTCTGAAGGGGAAAGAAAAAAGAAAAAGGGAGAAAGAAGAAAAGAAAGTTGTTGTTATGGATTCTTCTTCAGAAGAAGAATTTTTTTCGGAATCCAAATTAGAATCCGAACTTGACAATATAACGCTGGCAGAAAGAACAAGACAAAAGAGGCTCATGAAAAAAGAAAAAATTGTTTAACTGGTTCAGAAACATCAAGTAAATCTCAAAACCAGTGCAGTTTGACTGGTTCTAATTAACAATATTTTATTTAAACTTGTTTAAAAAAGCAGACACTGCTTCTTTTGAATGTTTATATGTCAACATTAATGTAAATGTTAATATTAATGTATAGATCTAATGTTAATGTATATACTGATTCAAGATGAATTACTCCTTGTCTTGTTATATACCTGGTGGAATTGCCTGGCTACTGTTGTTGCAGGTTCACAGTGAAAAAAAGCAAGGTGTTTACCAAAATATTATGAACCCCAAAAACACAATGAACCGAAATTAATACACTGGCTGAACCGAAAGGTAAAAACACACTGAACCCCTAAACACTGAACCCTAAACCCTAAACCCTAAACACTAAAACCAGAACCCTGAACACTGAACCCTGAACTCATAAACCCTAAATCCCTAAAACCCTAGAACCTAAACCCTAAACCCTAAACCCTGAACCCGAACTCTGAACTCTGAACCTGAACACTGAATACTGAACCCTAAACCCTAAACCGTAAACCATAAACCCTGAACCCTACCGTAAACCCTAAACCCTATACCCCTAAACCCTAAACCCTCAACTATGAACACGGTGAACCGAAATTAATATACGGGATGAACCGAAAGTTTGTAACACACTGAACCCTGAACCCAGAAACCCTAAACCTTAAAACCCTAAACCCTGAAACCCTAAACCCTAAACCTTAAACCCTAAACCATAATCCCTAAACCCTGAACTCTAAACTCTGAACCATGAACCAAAAAACGAATTCTAATTATTCAACTTAGAAATTAATACACTAGACGAATCGAAAAACTGCATATATCAATATAGAATTTCAAAAAAAAGTGACTATTCATTAAAGACTATCAACATTCAAAAATTAAACCTGCTATAACTATGGTGAACCGAAATTTGCTCATGGGTGAACAAGAATTTACATTAATAAAAACTAAAACTTGTAAAATCCTCTATTGGATAATTCATATTTGGTGTATTGTAAAGAGTGGAGTTTGACTGAATTGATGATCCGGAGTCTAAAAGGTTCAACTACAAAAGACATAATTGTGTATTAGCAAAATGAACATTTAAATTTTTAACTAATCAAAAGCAAGTCAATTTTACCTCACTTGGAGCTGTCTTTTTCTTTTTCTTCATGGCATTTGAGATCTTTTTTTCAAGGTTTGATCCAAGTCTGTTCTTGGGTCGACCTCTTGTTTTGACACGTGGTGGGCTTTGAAGGTCATTCACATTGCTTAATGTCGCCTCTTTGTGGGTTAACAAACTTTTTTCCTTTGCTTCTCCCTTGATATTCTTCCATCTCTACAGTGACCTTGTCAAATGCTCGGTGCAAAATTCCGGTCAACTCTTCAGACTCAGATGCAAATTCACATATATTGTGTGACCGAAACACCAATTCGTCAAATCTCTTACTTCTTGGCTCTAGTAGAGGTTCATCTTGGCTACTCTTGATGTGTGTATGCCTCATCTTTATGTTCTTGCTCCAAAGTTCCAATATGTATTTCGGTGCCACGTTATCCACTCGCTCAAAGCTTAGGATACTTAGGGAATGGCGGGACAATATGCCCCTAGACTCAAACAGCAAGAAATGGCACTTTACATCTCGTGATACTGTGTCATAGGTGACGACAAACTTATTGAATGTGGAGTTGAAAACCTGCTCTATTACTTCATGTGTTGTGAATCCTAGGGTGGAATGCATCGATCTTGTGATACAGTTCACTTTACCTCTAAATTGAGCTTGAACTTCCTTGAACTTCTCATGGGTATATACATGCTGAAACTGTGCCTCTATTGCTAATTTTGTTGCACACGGTATCACGGTGTAAAAATCTGTAGCATCGAATTCTCTCTCTGCTTGCTCTCTACTTGCTAGGCAATTGTCATATTGCTTCACGAATTGTCTCAAGGAGCTATTCTGTGTGATGAACTTGTTGAAAAATGAATGTATACTCTCGCTCCTTTACGTGCTTCTCATCCCGGCCCAAAAGTGGTGATCCAAGTAAATCGGAATCCATATATGGCGATCCTCGTACAGCTCTGTATACCAAACCAAAACTATAAGGTCTGGTGAACCGAAAACAGTGCATGCTTTGGGGAAAAAATATGAGCATTAAAATAATTCCAATTGAAACCTCAATTACCTGAAAGCCACTTGTTACCTCCGAGGCCATACTTTGTAAGAAAATCGTTCCAGTTTCTGTCAAATGCGTCTTTTGTGTAAGAGTTATAAACAACATGGCTCATCTCTTATTCAATATCGATGTGCCCCTTGTAGCCATTTAATTTTCTTGGAATCTTCTTCATAATGTGCCAGATGCACCAGCGGTGAATTGTTGTTGGCATGCACAACTCAATTGCCCTTTGAATCAATGCGCATTGATCGGTAAGAATACCTTTTGGTGGCCTCCCTCCCATGCAATGTAACCAAAACTCAAATAGCCATTTGAATGATTGGATGTCCTCATTTTTCATTAGCACGCATCCAAGAAGAGTCGACTGGCCGTGGTGATTCACGCCAATAAAAGAACCTAAAACCAGATTGTACCTGCATAAATAACAACCACAAGATGGTGAACCGAAATATATACACTCACTGAACATCAAAAATATGTTTGAATGAACCGAATACCTGTTTGTGTTATAGGTGGTGTCAAATGAAACCACGTCTCTGAAATAATCAAATGCAGCCCTGCTTCTTGCATTAGCCTAGAATGCATGTTTAATGCAATGATTGCCTTCAAGGTTGAACTCAAAGAAGAAATTTTGGTTCTTCTCTTTCATTCTAACTAGGTACTTCCCAAATTCTTTGGCATCATCTTCTTTGAAAATATTCTGTACTTCCCTTGTGATGTAATTATTTACGTCTTTTTCTATAAAACTTAGTTCACGGTGTCTGCCAGCTGCTGCCACAAATGATTGGTAAGTTTTGTTCGGTCTGATTCCGACTTACTCGTGGGTTTCGATGGTGCGACGCACGAACATGCTAAGCTCCCTGTGTTGTTTGAGCATCTCAGCCTGGTCTGCACAACAAGGATGTGAGTGATTCAAAACAACTTTGGAAATTGTCCAAAGACCAATATCCTTCATTATGTGTACGTAAATTCTGGCTGGACAATTTAACCCAGCTGAAAGGTTTGTCTTCAAAGTTGGAGATATCTTTGATTTCCACCCCCCTCTCTAGAGCATACAATTAGTTGATTCTTAATCTTGTCTCCGTCCCGAGTCGTGTTTCTTATTTTGGTAGAAAAATGGCAAGTTTGGAATAATGTTTGTAGAACTTTCCAGCTTCTTCTAGTGTCTTGAAAATCATTCCCACCTTTGGGACAAATTTTTCATCTACAACACGGCTGGTCTGCTTGGCGAACCGAAATCTTAATTATGGTGAACCGAAATCTTAATTACGGTGAAACAATTATGTAGTACTTAGGAAACAAAACAGAATATATTCGTCTAATTTTCTTTAAACTCCTTTCTGCTTACCGAACCGAAAATATGAACATGGTGAATCAACTCTTTAGTACTTATCAAACCGAAAAGTTACTCACAATTACTCACAGTTAGTCACAGTTACTCACACTCACAGTTACATATTATCAATTCAATTCAATTTAATTTAGATAAAGATCACCTCAGTCCATTCAATTCACTTCAAATAAAATTAACAATTTCATTCCATTGAATTAGATTATATATATTTAAAATTTGAAAAATAAATCAACTACAAATTGTTGAGATTAAGGATGATTAATTATGATAACTAGAGAACTAATCCTGATTTTAAAAGTGCTATATAAGTAGAGAGGGGAAACTCTATTGTTGACATGACTCATTTTTGTTCTACTGAAAACTAAATTCAATATTTCTATTCTTTAGCTTTTCGATTTCCTCTTCTCTCTTTCTATTCTTCTGCGATCAGAACTACTGCTGCAAAATTCCTTTCATGGTATCAAGAGCTTCAGGTGTTTGATCCATGGCTTCCCCCAATGAAGATTCTACTAACTCCAATTCCAACAACACTCCTCTCTCCTCTTCTATTATCAACAATTTTTCCCCAAATTTCTTCAATCAGAAACCCTTTCACCCGATTAGTGACAAACTTGGTGAGAATAATCACAAGACTTGACAACAACAAGCTCTCTTTGCCATTCGAGGACAAAATCTTGAAGATCATCTCCATCCAACACGAATTTCTCCTCAATTTGATTCCACGGCAAATCAGCAAGTTGGGATTGAATCTCAACAATTCAAACAATGGAGGCAGGACGACTATAATCTCGACTCATGGATGCTCGCATCTATGGATTCTGATATCAAAAGTAAAATGGTTGGGTGCATCTTTGCTTATGAAATTGGGGGAAAGATTGAAGAATATTTCGAGAAATCCATCAAGTATAGGGTTAAACAACTCAAAGCACAATTCAAATTGGTCAAGAAACATGGTATGTCTGCTCAAGATTATATCTCAAAAATTAAAAGTCTTGCTGATTCTTTGGCAGCCTTAGGTTACCCTCTTTCGACAGAGAAACATGTAAAAGCTATTCTTGAAGGTTTAAATGAAGACTATCAAAGTCTTTTAATCACAATTAATGCGAAACCTGAAATGTATAGTCTTTGTGAAGTGCAAACTCTTGTTTTGACTCATGATGACATGATGAATTAGTTCAGAAAGCCAGATAATGTTCTTATACAAGCTAATTTTGCTCAAAGCTCTTTTCCTTCTATGTCAAATACTGTAAGAGGCAATCCAATGAGAGGAAGGGGGAGAGGTGGAGGTCGACCTTTTAGAGGTGGCAGGTCCTTTTATCAACAACCACGACCTCAATGCCAAGTTTGTGGCCGATTTGGACACATTTCTTGGCACTGTTTTCATAGATTTGATCAACAGATTCTCCCACCATTACAAAATTAAGACACTCGAATGAACAATTATAACTCTCTTTCATCGACTGCTTCCACTCCATCCCAAGTGAATTCTATTGCAACTACTCCTCCTCCACCTACAAATACCTTTTACAACCCTGCTGCATTCCTTGCTGCACCATCTACTGTCGCTAACCCAGCTTGGTATCCCGATACAGATGCATCTCATCATGTAACCTCTTCTCAATCTAACTTGATTGCATCATCTGAATACACAGGGCCAAAACAAGTGCAGATAGGTAATGGAACAGGTATTTCTATATCTAATGTTGGACACTCCTTTTTTGTATTCTTTATCTTCTAAAAGATGGTTCTCTCTACAAAAGCTAATTCACTGTCCTCATATAACCAAGAATCTGATCTCTGTATCTAAATTTGCTGAGGATAACTTTGTTTATTTTGAATTTCATGCCTTTTATTGTCTTGTTAAATGTCAGTTCACCAAGAAGGTTCTACTACAAGGTTTTAGGCAATGAGGCTTATATCAATTTTCTAATATTGTTGTCCCTTATCATTCACAAATAGATTCATGTCCTAAAGCTTTCTTTATCTCTCTTCCTTCTTTTGATTTGTGGCATAAGAGATTAGGACACACTGCCACCAAAACTGTACATCTAGTTTTATCACAATGTAACATTCCTTTTGATAAAAGTGTTGATAATAAGAAGCCTAGTCTTTGTGAAAATTGTGTTCAAGCTAAAATGTATTCTATTCCATATAGTGATTCTTTAACTGTTTACACTTCACCATTGCAATTGGTTTATACGGATGTTTGGGGACCCTCTCCTATTATTTCTCATTTTGTTTACAAGTATTATGTTACATTTATTGATGCATTTTCCAGATATACATGTACTTTTTTACTATCTCACAAATCTCAAGTTTTTACAGCTTTCATAAAAATATAAAAATTTTATAGAAAACCAAACTTATTGCAAATTAAAGGCTTTACAGTCAAATAATAGAGGTGAGTACACTTCTAAAGCTTTCTCTACATATCTTGCACAAGAAGGTATTCAACATCGTTTATGTCCATATATCCCCCAACAAAATGGAAGAGCTGAGAGGAAACATCGGCATTGAATAGAGATGAGTTTAGCCATATTATCCACTGCTCAAATGCCAAAGATTTTTTGGGATGAAGCTGTTATTACAGCTACTTATTTGATAAATAGGTTACCAACTCCTATTTTGTTACAAAAATCACCTTTTGAGGTCTTATTTAAACAGAAACCTGATTATCAATCTCTCAAAATCTTTGGTAGCGCATGTTTTTCTCTTCTTACACCTTTTAATTAGAATAAATTAGACTATAGATCACATAAGTGTGTGTTTCTTGGATATGCCCCTAATTACAAAGGCTATAAATGTCTATCACCCAATGGACGAATATATATCACTAGGAATGTTAAATTTGATGAATCTCAGTTTCCTTATTCTTACTTATTTTTCTCTAAATCTGTTACTAATGAGCTTGACTTAACTAAGAAGGATGCAGATAGTTCCTTTTATTTTTCAAATTACCCTGTTCCTACTGTTGTTCCACATGTCACTTCAGCCACTCATAAAAATCCATGCACCTTAAATGAACAAGATACTCTACTTAGTTCACATACAATTAAAGGTGTTCCTTCTGTCATAACTAATGACTATCCAAGCCATCAATTAGAGGATGCTATTGGTCCTAGCCACAATCCTACTCCAACACAGCCACAAGGTCCAATACAACCCACTTCTGGCATAGACATTGTTCTTTCACCTATAGAATCCTCTAATACTCAACCCTCTACAACATCACACCATTCACAACCAATTACTCCTCACAATACTCATGCTATGATGACAAGGTCTAAAACAGGTTCATCTAAACCAAAAGTGTTTTTTTCTTTTATTTGGTCTAAAACTAGTGATGAACAACCTCCTAAAATAGCTCATGTTTCCCTCAGTATTTCTTGTTAGAAAGAGGCAATGGTAGAAGAGTTTCAAGCTCTAAAAAGAACCAATACTTGGTCTTTAGTGCCTAAGCCAGAAAATGCAAAAATTATATATTGCAAATGGGTTTTTACCATTAAAAGACACCCTAATGGATCCATTCACAAGTATAAAGCTAGGTTAGTGGCTCAAGGCTTTCACCAAGAAGAAGGTTTTGACTTTGAACAAGTTTTTAGTCTGGTAATTAGACCTACAACAATTAGACTGATCTTAAGCTTAGCTCTTTCTCGAAATTGGGTGATAAGGCAATTTGATTTCAACAATGCCTTTTTGAATGGGGATTTACATCAAATAATCTACATGTCACAACCGATTGGCTTTGAAGAAAAGTCTAACACACATGTTTGTAGGTTGAATAAATCTCTCTATGGCTTGAAACAAGCTTCTAGAAAGTGGTTCATCAAGTTAAGCACCACTTTGCACTCTTTTGGTTTCAATAATGCCAAGTCTGATCATTCTTTGTTTATCAAGAAACATACCAATTCAATTATTTATATTCTTTGCTACGTGGATGACATTATAATTACTGGCAATAATTCACATTGTGTGGCTGACATGATTAAGAAGTTGGACACTGTTTTCTCATTAAAAGATTTAGGTGACTTAAGCTATTTTTTAGGGATTGAGATTCACAAAACTGAAAATGGAACTTTGCATCTCTCACAGACCAAATATATTACAGATTTATTGTTAAAATTGGGGATGGCGCAAGCTAGCTCGCCAACCCTATGGTTTCTTCGATACAATTGTTGTCGACAAGTTCAAAGAGTTTTGAAGATCCAAAGCTTTATCGAACTGTTGTAGGATCTCTACAATATTTATGCATCACAAGACCAGATATCTCTTTTGCTGTGGTAAAAATTAGTCAATTTATGCATTCTCCACTCTTGGCTCATTGGAAGGCAGCAAAGCGGATGTTAAGATATTTGAGAGGCACACAACATTATGGTTTAGTCCTGCATCGAAGCGATGATATGAGATTATATGGATTTGCAGACTCAGATTGGGCTGCAGATCTAGAAGATAGAAAGTTGGTGTCAGGGTATTGTGTGTATTTTGGGGCTAACTTAATTTCTTGGATGTGCAGGAAACAACCAACTATAAGTCGTTCCTCTGCAGAAGCAGAATTTAGTAATGTAGCAGCTTGTGAAGCTGAGGTACAATGGCTCAAGCATTTGTTAGAAGAACTGGATGTCAAGCTTCAAACTGCTCCAACGATATATTGTGACAACTTAAGCACTGTTTTGTTAATGGCAAATCCTGTGTTACATGACAAGACTAAACATTTCCAGCTTGAAGTACAATTAATCAGGGACAAGATAAATAAAAAACAGTTACATGTTATGCATATTCCAGGGACAGACCAGGTTGCTGATCTTCTTACGAAACCTTTGACAACCTCCACATTTGAAAGACTGAGGTTCAAACTGCGAGTTGTGATTAGTGGAAAATTGTGTGGTTTAGAATTTCACAAATAAATTCTCGTTGCAAGTATAGTTTCTAAACCAATCAATAATCCTTTCATACAAAAATTTGTTTGTCACAAGTAACAAACCCCTAAAAATAATAACCGAAGTATTCAAACCTCAGGTCGTTCTCCTTAGGAATTGCAATAAAGTGTTCTTGTTATTGGTTATGAGGTATGTTTGGGGTTTTTGAGATAATAGTCAAGAAATATAAATGGCAAAGGAAATAAACTAACAACTAACAAAGCTCTAGGCAAGGTATGAGAATTAGAAGTCCTATCCTAGTTATCCTCTCCAATTGTGACAACAAATTGTCCCTTACTCCCACTTAGTTAACCTCTAACCATGGAGGAAAGTTAAGTGGATGAATCAATTTGATTCCTCAAGTCCTAATCAACTCCTAAGGAAAGACTAGCTTTAGAGGCATTCAAATCAACTAGCAACTTCTAATCTTCAATCAACAAAGGAATTAGACAACTCAAGAGTCACTAATTACTCCACCTAGGCCAAGAGGAGAAAATCTACACTAAAGCTAAAAGAAGCATTTTATCAAACACATAAAAGGCATAAAAAGAAAGTAAATCAACACTACTCAATTGCAAGGAATTAAACAACAACAAATGAATCATCAATTACATCAAAAGAGAAATAGAAGAAAGAAAAGTGCATCAACATAAAGGTAGAGAATTACAAGAATTAAATGCTAAACTAGAGAGAGGAGAGGTAGAAGAAGAAGAATTACAAAAGGAGAAGTAAATCAAAGCATGAAATTAACCTAGATCTAAGAAATCCTAATCTAGATCTAACCTAATCCTAATTCTAGAGAGAAGTGAGAGCTTCTCTCTCTAAAACTAACTTTCCCTCCAAACACTAGACTAAAACTAAAATATGAAGTAGTGTGTTGATTCCTCTTCATTCCTTGGGTTAAATAGCATCAGAAGTGAGTTGGATTTGGGCCTGGGAAGCCCAGAATTCGCCCCCACCGTATTGCCTTTAAGTGAGTCACGTGCGAACACCGATGCGTACGCGTACGTCACGCGTGCACGTCGCTTGACAATTTTCCATCCACGCGTACGCGTCTGCTGCGCGTGCGCGTCGTTGATCTCATCCCAAATCTTTGCTTTTCCATGATTTCTTCACTTTGCATGATTTTCTCTCCATTCCTTTGATCCATTCCTAGCCCTTTTCAACATGAAATCACTAACACACACATCAAGGCATCTAGTGGAATCAAAGGTGAATCAAAATTGGCAATTAAGGACCTAAAACGCATGTTTTCACACTTAAGCACAAATTAGGAGACAATCATGAAACTATGCTATTTCATTGAATAAATGTGGGTAAAAGGTCATAAAATCCCCTAAATTAAGCACAAGATAAACCCTAAAAATGAATTTTATCAAGTTGTCCCAAGGCCAAGCTCGAATTTGAGGGGGGTGTTGAGATTAAGGATGATTAATTATGATAATTAGAGAACTAATCCTGATTTTAAGAATGTTATATAAGTAGAGAGAAAAAACTCTATTGTTGACATGACTCATTTTTGTTCCACTGAAAACTAAATTCAATATTTCTATTCTTTAACTTTTCGATTTCCCTTTCTCTCTTTTTATTCTTTTGTGATCAGAATTACTGCTGCAAAATTCCTTTCACAAATTAATGGCAAAATTAATGGCAGATTTTTAAAAAATCAATTACAAATCAACTGCAAAATAACGGAAAGAAATTAACAGCAACTTTTTAGGAAATCAATTGAAAATCAATTACAAAATGACGTTTTTAACGTAAATTAAAAATGTATCCGTTAAAGAGCAGTGGATTATTGAATTTAAAAGTGGTTATTAAAATTAGTGATTTAAAACTATCTACGAATAATGAAAAAGTTAATTGTAGTGAAAAAGTTATTAATCTAATTTAATAAATTCAATACAAATAAACGTTAGCAGTAGTGAAGTTATTAATTTAAAATTTAAATAAGATACAAATGAATTA
>NC_029787.2:43029960-43038287 GCF_000816755.2 Arachis ipaensis | reverse complement strand
CATATTAACTATACCAATAAATAAAATATTTAAAATATTTATTTAAAAAATCCAAGAAAACTCAGGTCTCAATATGTTTCTGCTTCACCACAAATAGCTTCAAGAAGAGAATTCCAAGGTTGCAGCAATGGAATTGGCCTTCTCACAACTAAATTAAAATGAATCACCTAGTCTCTGTTTAATAGATTATGAATCTTCATCACTAAATTTGTGTTATTCCCATAAGCTACACCTGAAAGCAAGAACAAATCTAAAAATATTATCATATGGCCAATAACATATAATATTAAAAAATTATACAAAAAATTATATAATGTAAAATATATTACAAAAATATATCGATAGAAAATATATTTTAAAGTACAAAAAAATATGAATGTATTTTTTATTAACGAAGTGGTCGATTCTCGTATCATAAAATTCATCGATAATGGAATTTGTGTCAAATTTTTTAACAACTTTTTTTCAATATAATTAAAAAATAATTAGCAAGAAATTTATCTTTCATTTTATTTCTGAGTTATTCCTCACAATATTCATAGTTGAAAAAGATCTCTCAGTTGTAGTAGTTGAAACAGAGAAAATTAATACCAAATGAATCAAGAAGGACGCTCACAAAAAAAATTTTTCACTTTATAGGATTTAAAAATTTTATTTAATTAAAAAATATTAGTAATAATATCTTTTCAGATTTTTTTAATATCATTACTTACTTTTTAGATATTAGAAATCATTAATATTTAGGTTAGACTGGACTTTTATTTATATTAAACTAAATACTAAATAAATTTTTTAAAAAATTAAATCATACTTAATAACTTATTACTATTAATTTTTTTTTAAAAGTTGGGAGACCGAGATCTCCACTCACCTCCCCGTATGTCCGTTCCTGCCTGGTAGGATCGTCAGAAAATATCTCGAGTCACTTTCACAGATTATTGCTTTTAAGACACAATCCCATACAATCACTAAACATCGCTCTTCAAATGGCAAAGATCTCAAACCAACACACAAGCTAGACAGGAATAAACCCAGCACAACCTTTAATCCAGATCCCAGAATAATTCTTTTAAACGAACCCAGGGACGACCCACATGCAACAAAGAGGGAGCATTTGTCCTCAGAAATTTTTTTTTTAAATACTAATATTCATATACATTTGCCCTTTATTCTATTTATAAATAGTTTTAATTTAAAATTTTAAATATATCTAAACAAATTTGGGTTGGTTGAATAAGCAGCTTAGTCGTCCGTTTAAGTAAGTGATGGGAATTCGAATTCTATCTCGTATGTATAACAACTCATTAGTTAATTGCAGACTCTTAAATAGAACTCAAATTCATGACGGATTAGTCCTTAACTTGTTGAGTATTGTAGGAAGCCAAACAAAATATATCTATACCTAAATTTTGTTATATTTTTGTCCCCATTGTAGAATTTTTCTGGGTTCTTCACTGGACACACCCAAACTCAGTAGAGTTAACAGTGTGATGAACACTTGCATCATAATTGAACTTAGTTTGACCAAAGAATGAAGTGACACGGGAGGTTCTAATAGTTGGGGAAATATGTTGGGACCTATCTTTTATGGCTTCCAATTCTCAGATCATGTGGCGGGCATTGAAGATGATTCTCGTAGTTGGCCAAACCTCTTGAGGATTAAAAATTTTCTGATCGCGATGTCTCCAGATCTACCAAAAGTCAGCGCTAATCAAAGCTTCTGAGTTTTTTAGTTCCCCTTTGATCTAATTTTTGAAATCGTTAGCAACAAATTGAAAGAGGGAAGCAAGAACCACCAAACCTCCTTTGTCTATTCAAAGATTATGTGTCTTATATTTCATGTTGTTAGATACTTTTGAGTGGTTGGCTCCTATGCTCCTTTAAGTGAAATGTGTTTGTGGCAATAGTGTTAGAAACATAGCCATTCAGGTTGTCTTCTCCTATCTGCTTAAATTTTTTGTATAAGTGGTTTCATGACATGGTATCAGAAATTTATGTCCGAAAAGTTTAGAGTTCGATCTTGATAAACTCCAAAAGTGTAAAGTAGCATAAGGCAACTAAAAGGAGAAAAGAAGGCTTGTGCAAAAACCAAGCAAACCCAAAAGAGGCTCTTACTTGAGGAAAAGTGTTCGAGATATAGTCATTTATGTTGCCTTCTCCTATTAGCTTAAACTTTTGGTATGGGTGATTTCATAACAAATAAACATATTAATAAGTAGGGTGTGCATGTATATGGCAGTATTAGTGGTATATATAGGTCTTAAGGTTGGCCCAAATTCAGCCATGACAAGAAAAACGCTGAATATCATCAGACTTAGTGTCGCATGTTAGCATCGAATTTATTGACAGCAGAGGTGTCAAATACATCATATGAAAACATTATTGACATATTTTCATTTTCAACGATAAATTCACCGTAAATTATTGCAGGTAAAAATAAAAGAATATGCGCAAAAACTAGGGCGGATTTACCGTTGGATTTATCCGCCGGTAAACCCATTTAGTAGAATACTGTGTTTTGGTGCATTGGAATATGTTACCATCAGATTTATCTGCCGATAAATTCAATGGTAAAGGTGACCAAAATTCAAAACGTGTGACCCTCCTCCTCACTTTCGAAAATGCACTTCTCTCTCCACCACTCTCCTCTCTCTTTCGCCTGCAACTATCTCTTGCAGCTCCTCCGGCCACCCTCTGCCAGCGTCAGCCACCTACATTCTCCTCCAAAGACAGTGTGGAGTCGCCTGGATCCTACTTCATCGCCTCAAACAAAGTTGCTCTCTTTGTCTCCGCCATCGTTGGAAGAGATACCATCACTACTCTCTCTATCGCCAAAATTGCGTCTCTCCTCGATTGTTCAAGTAGGTTCTCCTCATCCCTCTTCCTATTCCATCTTATTTTTTAAAATAAAGAAACCCTAACCCGCTTTTTGAACTACCAATCAATTTGATTAGTGCGCCATTGCTGCCACCACCGCGTCGTCGCCTCCACCACTGTACTGTCGTCATTGTTGTCGTGCTGAGAAGGTATGCATACTCTTATTTTTAAATTGAGCTTTGATTAAGGTAATCAATTGGTCTGCGCTGGATTTCAATTGGTTTGAGGGTCAATCAAGGAGGGTTTAGGTGGTTAGAGAACTAAATATGGAAGAGGTGAATTGGAAGAGTAACCAATAGAGATACAACGATATGGTGTTTAATGCAATTGGTGTTAATGATATGAAAGATGTTGAACAAAAGCCTAACCCAGAGGCAAAGAGATTTTATCATCTCTTAGAATCTACCGCAAAAACATTTGCTTGAGGGATGCATTCACTCGAAATTGTCTTCATGTGTTAGAATGATGAGTATTAAGTCTAAGCCAATCATGTCCAAGAATCTTTTGATAAGTGGACCACCAGGGTGGTTGTAGTTAAGACTAAGTCAAGAGACCGCATCAAGTCTGATGGAATAGAGGGTCAAGAATCTTTTAAAATTGATGATCCAACTCCCTCGAAGATTGTGGTTGATACTGGTGATTTGATCACCCTTAGGTCGAATATTATGGATGATGACATCATTGGCCTTAGGATAGATAACGAGACACTACGAGTAGATGACGACGATATTCAAGAAGAAGAACCAGAGGAAGAGGAGGATGAACCAGAGGAAGAAGATGATGAATCCGAATAAGGTTAACCTAAATATAGTTTAACTAGCTTGTTATATATTTAAATTTAATTAATAAGACTATATAGTCACAATGCACGCTAGACTTAGTTCTATCTTATATATTTCTTTATTAAACTTTAATTAGCTTGTGATATAATTACATTGTTTCAGGTAGGCATGACGTCAAGTAGGGATGTCACGAGACAACCTCGTGGTCAGGGTAGAGGTAGGGCAACTATTGGCTCCCATGGGACTTCTCAGTCCTCACATTTTACCTCGGCTTCCTCTAGGCCATTACAGGATCAACCTTTTATCATGGTCCCTAATCTTAACTACGTGGGTCCTGCCACGCCACCCCTCCTCCGGGAAGTCGTCCTACTACTTCACGAGAGTGGACTCTTCCACCTCCTCCACCTACTCAACAGACCACTAATTTAATGATGCCACCTTCAATGAGAGACACCGCAGCATTGAAATCCTCTCAGGGATCCTAGCTAGATGCCACAACATCATCACTAGTCGTACAGATGACGATTTGGCCTGATAGTTTGACAGCATGAGTAATATTTTAATTGGTTTTAAACGCAATTTATTTTGAAGTTCTTAAACAACATTTGTATTTATTAATCTTAATTTTTTCAATGATAGGTTTGCACCAAATAACAATACATGTACACAGGAGACAGGAGTATAACAACGTCATTAAGCTGATGTACGACAATCCATGACTGAGCTACAAGAAGATCTCTACTAGGTGGTAAACACTCTACATAATCAAACTTTAGTTAATTTATATCTTCTATTTTGTTTAATTATGTATTTAATTTTGATTAACTGGTGCTAAATATTTTCTTGTGCAAGAAAAATTTATGAGAGAAGACTCATGATGACATGATTAAGAAGATATTCGACCATCGGAGGCAACTTCAGCTGATGCTTGAGAACGTACGTAAGAGGTGCAACCACCTTACTCAGTGGCTCCACCCAAACATTAAGAAGTCCCTCTATTTCTATTGGGAGATTGATGAGGGGTTCAGGTCATCGCCGAGCCACAAACATGGCCAATAGGGCATTTGCCAAGTCATCCAAATATATTGGCGGGTCAGTGACTTTTATAAAGAGAAATGTTAGGCTGGTATTTAACTTGTTTTAGTATGTTAAATTAGTTTTCTCTTTGACATATAATGTAATTATCAATTGATTTAACATATCTCTTCAATATGTGTAGTCTAAGTTGTTGGATCGCAAGGTAATGATGGCTGAAACCTTCAAGTATACTCACATATTGAAAGAGGACAAGGAGAGATTTGCCGATCATCAGTCTCAGGATTATTACGTGAGAAAACGTCATGTTTTGAATCAAAACATATAACGTTGTGTTTCGATTAATTGTCGTTATAATCACTTTTGTATATAACGTGATACGTAGGAATCCTACACACAAAAGTTGGAGGTCGCGACCCAGCAATCTCAACAGAGTGGGAGGATGGCAACAACTCCGCTGCTTCCATACAATGTGGTGCGAGACCGCAACTGAGTCATACATGAATCGTGTCTACCGGTTGGGGTTGTTTTTTGCCGACAACCTCTGCACCTCCACCTTGAGGGCTTTGTCCGTCTCAGCCACCAGCCCTACCGACCCCGAGGTCGTTGATTTGCGGGAGCAGGTTCTTACCCTCACCCAGAGCTTTCATAACCAGGCTCAACAGTTGTATCAGTCTAAGTAGAGGTATAACAAGATCCTTACACGGATAGAAGTGATGGATGATTGCGATGCAAAGACAGAGTCCCTAAAGGAAGAGCTTAGGCCTGAGCTAGAGCATATTCAACAGATGTAGGGATAGATGGCGGCGCACTATGAGCACATGCAGCGGTATTGCTGGAGGGGGCTCCTCTTCCTCTACACAGGACCTAGGACAGGCACCAACACCACCACCTAGACTGCCACCTTAGCAGGATCAAGGGGACGACGATGATGACTACTATCAGGACCAGTAGTCATTAGGGCTTTGTTTTGATTTATTTGACAGCATTTTATTCCTCTGTTTTTATTCTGCATACTTGATGTTTTGCAATATATATAAATCATCAAAAATGCTATTTGTACACCAAAATCAGTCACTACAGTCAGCCACCAATGTATTTATGTATAAATACATGTGTGATTTAATTTATTTTCAACATGTATTTATTTTTCGGAATGTATTTTATATGGGTGGCTGACTTTAGTGGCTGATTCTGGTATATACGTAGCATAGTCCATAAATAATTATTTTCAGATAAATTACTACTTGATTTTTATTAATTGGGATTTGACTATCAATTATTGAATATCAGGGTCTATCAAATTTAGAAAAAAAAAAAAGAAAGCTATTCAATGGTAATGTGGCGCGAAATCATATCACTTAGCCCCAAAGCTCAGAAATTATCCGATGGTAATTATCAAAAAAATTTTGTTATCTTTATATTAAAATTTGCCGTTAATTTCACTCCAAATTATTATCGGAAGAATAAATTTGACAATAAATAGTTACCAGCGATGTATTTATCATTGGATTGTTTCTGATGCAAAATTTGACGGTAGTAAATTTACCAGGAAATTTTATTCGTATGGTACTAAGCGAATTTTTTATAGTGCACACTCCGAAGGCTTGACACCTCATTAAGGTCCGTTTGGAAAGTTTCAAAAGTAACTTTTGAGTTTTTGACTTATGAAAATTAGTAGTATTAATGTTTGGTGTAATTTTCAAAACCAAATTGCAGCTTTCTAAGAAGCTATTTAGGAACTTATAAAGAAGTTAAAAAAAATTACTTTTCTTATAATACTACTATTTTTTATTATATTTCTATAAAATAAACACTTTTAATATAACCATTTATTATTTAAACTATTTTATCAAAAAAATTTTAATTAAATTATTTACCCAAATTAGACTTAAGTCCATCTTGTTAAAAAAATTTGGAGGCCTCAGCCCACATAGCACTTAAATTAGTGGGATCCCTAGTAACCCATACATGGTTTGACTCCAAATTATTTAAAGATTCGAAGCATTGATATTAGTTGACATCCAGACAATTATCGATCGACTTAATTTATAGATCTAAACCTTCCGATCAATCTACAAACCAAACGACTTATAGACCTATTGACCGTAGTCGAACGATAGCATTAAATAATCTGTTTTACGTTGTTTCCGAACCATCCTTTCCATTAAACTTCACATCCGTGGTGCCAACCATTACCTAATAAAATACACGGCACTTACCTAAACATATATAACAGCTTTCGATGATTGTTCTCTTATATATATATAGCATTTTTTGGTATCCAAATAAACAGTAAAATAAACAAAAAGGAGAAACATAAAAAAAAACTCAAGCCTCAACAGGTTTCTGCTTCACCACTAATAGCTTCAAGAAGAGAATTCTAAGGTTGCAGCGATTCTAAGTACTCAGCATCTCTACGAGTTCCTGTCTAGCTAAAAGGTCTGCAATGGAATTGGCTTCCTTCTCAAACTAATTAAAAGGAAACACCAGTCTCTGTTCAACAGATCATGAATTCATTATTAATTAAATTTTTTAAAAAATAGAATTTTTATAATTATTTTATTTATATTTTAAATTCTAAACTCTAAATTATAAACTTTAATCTTAAATACTAAATTGTAAACTCTAAATTTTTTTAAAAAGTAGAATTTTTATAATTAAGAACTAAAAATTAGTCGCCAATATTTTCTCTTTGAAAAATTATCCATCTTAACTTTCTTTTTATGAAAAAGTTTAGGGAGTCAGACAGCATTTAACAAGCAAAAAAAAAGTGAGTAATCATATTATATGACATTATATGTAATTTCACACCATTAAAAATATTAATAATAACTAATTGATGGTTACAAATCACAAAACTTGCTGTCCCCTATCACTCTTCTTCTTTAACTATTCTTTTGTTTAACATGCTTTAATACGTACATATGTTTGTAGAAATCATTATGGTACCACTGATTACTGCTGCTTCAGCGTGTTCACTTCACAATGTTATGTTACCATCACAAAACTATGGTACAAAGAAAGGCATCAAATGTGGCACTAACCTAGGACAAGGGTTTGGAATGAAGCGTGCTTGTTGTGGTGGCTTACAAATTAAGGCAAATTCCCAAAATTATAATGGCGATGATAAGTTTTCCAGAGTTTTTAGCACATCTTCTATTCGTCAAAACTTTACTATCAGAGCATATGAAGTTGATGCTAATGGAATAGCATCTATTGAGACTTTGATGAACTATTTTCAGGTTTGTCCTTAAACATCATTACATCATCATTCTTAATCATTCACATGAGCTCTGAAAACAAATTAAGACATGGTTAATAAAGTTAACAGACATTATTTCAATGCTAGACTGTTTATATATATATATATTTATTGTCCCACTACAATTTAAAAAATTTTTGAGTAGTTTATGACAATAATATTTATTTGTCCCCATTAAATTATTGAATTTGATCCCACAATAAATTTTTTACTCAACTTTTGATACTTAATAGTCAGTTTAAGAATTTCATATTAGATGTTTATTAGAATGATCAATTCTCAATTTAAATAAGATTGGTGTTTTTTCTTAGAAATAAACTCAAAAGATATTATTTATCTTCTTTTAAAATTAATTTTAATTTTTTCTA
>NC_029787.2:43027376-43029952 GCF_000816755.2 Arachis ipaensis | reverse complement strand
AATTAACTTGAAATTCTGACAAAATAAAATGTGAATTAATCATGTTTCAAGATTTACGTAACAACATGAAAATACACAAAGTATGACTGAGAAATATGATGATGTCCATTAAAATGATCCCACAAAGCAATAATTCGTACAAAGAACTTGAAGATATTATTACTGTGCAATACTTAAAATTCAAATTCATCTTAAATTTTTTATTTATTGTACAATAATAGGTATGCTAGAAACAAGGTAGAAGAAGAGAAAAAGAGAAAAAAAAGAGAGAGAGAACAATTGAGAGAGCAATGTGATTCAATGTGTGTATTGGATTATTGATTCAGTACATACATCTTCCTCTGCTCTTCTCTGTGTATATTACTTAGATTTAGATTCTTTAAATTTTGAATTTCACTTTAAAGAATAAAGTGTGATTTCTTACCATTTATTTCATAGGTGGGAGAAAGAGAAAATATGAGAAAAAAAACATTCAAGGATGAAAAATCACACTTTATCTTCTAGAGTAAAAATCCAAAATTTAAAAGATCTATATTCTATATATTTAGCTAAGAGATAAAACAGAATCTACTAACAAACTTATAACTTCCTTAACTATAACTAACTAAACTAACCTTTTATCATTTACATGTATACCGTAACATACAATAATATTGTTATCTCATTTGGCTCTATTATTTGTTTCATAGCACTCTATAACTTATCACTGTAAGACACTTGGGGTCCATGATGATGTAGCTGGTTCTACGAAAGAAATGATCAAAAGGAACTTAGTATGGGTGTATAGTGAAATGCAGGTTTCGACTTATCGTTACCCTAAATGGTAAGTCTTCCTATATATTTATAATTTTAATCATATTGATCTTTAATTTGCAATGAATAATGATGACTCTATAACATATATATCACTGAATTTGGTTGAGTGGTTTATAGGAGATCGATTGATATTTGACTATGAAACAAAATTGCTATACATTCATGAAGGGATTAAGAGAAGACTACTGAGAATGATTCCAAAAACAATAAAGTATTGAATTGAGAGTGTATTAGAGTTGATTTACAAGAGTGCAGCACTATGCTAACAAAATATCAACAAACTAACTAACTCACTAGTTTACACTAGTACCCCTATACTCTATTTATTCATAACAAATTTTTGTGTCATTTATTATTAGATGCTCTAAGAATAAAATAAAAGGATTTACTCTCTCCAATTAGTTTATGCCATATATACAAAAATGATTTTGTTATAAATACTGTCTTATCATTCAATTAATACATCAACGTAAAAGTTGTAATTTGTATTGAGAGCATCTAATAATTTTTTCAAATTTTGTATCCAAAATTGATTTATGAATATATTAGTTTTGTCAAAGTGAAAATTATTTCTACACATAAGAATAAGATATATCATGTAATCATATTACTATGTGAACAATAAATCTGTTTACTAATTTTACTTTTAGCTATGTTGACAAATTAAGATAATGCTATATGATTAAGTTATTTTGATAACTAAGTTTAACTAAGTTAATTTAATAGTTTGTTGGCATAATAAAAATCAATTGAAAAACAAATTAAAGAGGAAATACATAAAAAGACCAAAAAAAAAATGGTTGAACATAGTTATAGAAATGACTTGTTCACCTAATATTTTTGGACAAATTAAATAATAATAATAATATATTGCTTTCTTAAGTAATTATAAAAGTCTATGTACTATATATTCTCTCCCTGTATATTAAGCCTTATGGAATTTAATTTTGTTGTTGTTATATTTTTTCATTTAATTTCTTTTAAGAAAAATGCTATTTGTATATCAAAATCAGCCACTAAATGCTACTTAATTTCTTTTAATTTGTTTTTGACGTATTATCCGAAAAACAAATTCTTGCAATCTTCCTTATGTTTCATGAATATAAAGGGCAGAATATATATTTGTATTATAGGGATGATGCAGTGGAAGTGGAGACTTGGTTATCTACTGCAGGAATGAATGCTGTGCGCTTCAATTGGATTGTGCGAGATTTTAAAACAAATCAAATGTTGAATAGAGCCTCAAGGTATATAAATCAATTGCTTTTAAACATTTTCTTTCTCACTTTCCAACAATCATCGTCAAACCTAAAAAAAATTGATCTTCTTGTTGAGAGAAAAAATAAGGAAATATGACATTATTTCTTTTCTTGTCGAAAATCAACTTTGACAGAAAAAATTTGATGGAAAATTATATTTATAAATAGTGTCGTATAGATTGACATTATGGCATAAGTGTATATAAAGATAAATAATATTATTATACATGCATGAGCGAATAGTATTAGAGGAATGTTAGGGGGCAGCAATTTTAGTGTTTTGTAACTATCAATTGGCCATCAATAGTGTTTTTAATGGTGTGAGATTACATTTAATGGTGGAAAATCACTCACTTTTGTTTTGATGGTTAAGTGCTGGCCAGAAAACACAAAAGTTGCTGGTCTCCTAGACTTTTCCTTAAAGACTTTATGTTGAAATTTTGAAAAAAATTATTATATTTTTTTTTTTAGACTTTAAGAAGAGTATTTATTCTTTTTTTC
>NC_029787.2:43013597-43027360 GCF_000816755.2 Arachis ipaensis | reverse complement strand
GCTGAATAAGTAGTAGTTTAAAAATGAGTTATTTATTTGGCTAGATAGTTAAATTAAAGGCAACAGTTTGATTTAGAAATAATCACTAAATGCAATTATTTAATTTGTTCAATTCAAATAATCAATACTTGGTAACTTATTTGGAATTGTTAGATAACTTAGTTAATTAACCGGAACTATTTAGAAAAATAATCTTTCTCAATTACTGTGTTATGCGACTTCATGCATGTTTCTTTAGCTTGTGTACGTTTCAATGCAAACCACTTTGGTACAACTTGTTAGAAAACTTATAATCAATTGATTTGGATTTGGATTCTGATACTGTCTATGCAGTATTTCTGTCTTGATGAACAAATTAACAAGAAGATTATCCAAAATACCGGAAGAAGTCAGAAGGGAATTTGAGTCCTATCTTGTAAATTCTAGAATTATTATAAAAGACGGTGACAAAAAAATACCTAAACTTGATGACACCACAGCAGATTATATTTGTACTGGTTTAAGGGTATGCATATTTCCTTTTCTTATAAATATATAATTATTTATTATTGATTAATTTTTTATATTTATATCATGTAATGTGTACGTGTTAATTTTCAGCCAAGATGGAGTGATCTAGATATAAATTTTCATGTCAATAATGCGAAGTATGTTAGTTGGATTTTAGAGGTAATTAATTTTTTTTCTAATATATATTTCTAGAATTCAAGTAAAGAACTATTTTTTTAATTAATATCAAGTATCAACTATTTTTTTAAAAATATTTTTATTTTAAATTTTAAATTCTATATCTCATATTTGAAATTGTAAATGCTAATCCTAGACTTTAAATTTTTCAAAAAATTCAAGTTGAAAAATAGTCTTACCGAAAAATAATTAATTTTAACTAATTAAAAATTAATTTTCTATATTTATTCGTACTTTTAGATATGCATTTTGTTCTGATTTGGCTTTATTATTTAATTTGATACAACATGGTCTTTGCTTTTAATTTGAAATATTCGCAGAGTATTCCACAATCAATCTTGATGAATTATGAGTTATCTGCTATGAGTTTGAAATTCAAGAGGGAGTGTAACAGAGACAGTAAGTTACAATCTCTAGCTGAAGTTTGTAGTGACAAAAATAATAATAATAGTGATAATAATATTGAGTGCAATCATATGCTTCGATTTGAAGATGGTGTTGAGATTTTGAGGGGAAGGACACAGTGGAGACCTAAACCTACTAACAACTTTGACATTTTTAATCATGTTCCAGAAGATTCCATTAAAGACTTGTAATCTCTATTTATGTGGGGCGTGTGTCTCTGTTACTAGCGTGTTACTTTGATTTTTATTAATAATAATAATAATAATAACAGTCAGTGACGGATGCAGAAAATTTTGGTAGTGGGGGCAAAATTTATATAACATGATAATAATTTTTATAATAAAAATAATATGTGTATATAAAAAATTAAATATTAAATTATCTATTAACCACTATATATCTATGTATAAATACATGTATTGTTTAACTTATTTTCAATGTGTATTTTATATTTTAATATATATTTAATAATAATATATAATTTAAAATTCTATTATTTTAGGTTTTATATTTTAAAAAATTAAATAATTTTTCTCTTAACACTACCATCAAAATTTCTTTCTTTTTATATATATTACTAAATAATTATTTAAAAATTCACTTCCTAACACAATTAGAAGTCGACTCTTATTGATATTCATAGTTAAAAAA
Source organism: Arachis ipaensis (assembly GCF_000816755.2). Classification (NCBI taxonomy): domain Eukaryota; kingdom Viridiplantae; phylum Streptophyta; class Magnoliopsida; order Fabales; family Fabaceae; genus Arachis; species Arachis ipaensis. The sequence goes on along the minus strand of NC_029787.2, from coordinate 43,025,617 downwards.
GTTCTTTCAATTAATATAGTTGCTACGCAAAAATTAAAGCTAATTTGAAAATAAGATAAATAATATTCTTTTGAGTTGATTTTTAAAAAAGAACACTAATTTCGTTTAAATTTGAGAATTGATCATTCTAACGAATATCTAATATAAAATTTTTAAATTGACCATTAAGTACCAAAAGTTGAATACAAAATTATTGTGGGGTCAAATTTAGTTAAGAAGACAAAAAAAAAATAGTTAGAATTTATCTTATTGATTTTGGCTAAATTTTTTTGATTATCGAACATTTTCATAATAATAATTTGGAAAAGTATAGGTAGACAATGAGAATACTAAACAATATGAACAATGGATATGTCGGATGTTCAATTTAATAGGTATGCAGATGATTATATTCATTATTTTTAATTAGATGGTTATTTCTTTAGAAAAGTATAGGAAACCAAGTGTACACCAGTCAAGAATTGAACAACTCAATTAATAATGATTAATTTTAAATTTTTTTTCAAATTCAAAATTTGATTAATTGACATTAATGGCATTTTTGAATCAAAACTTACCCTAATTTATTTTCACTTCCACTCACCATTCACCACACAAAATCACAAATCCTAATCCCTCTTTCCAATGCCCCACGCTGCCGCAGTTTCGTCCTCGCACCGCTAGCGTCGCCGCAGCACCGTCCTCGCGCGCCATCGCCGGTCGTCCTTGCATCCTTCTCTGCCACCTCATCTGCCGTTCGCAAAGGAAAGACAGCCACCATCGCGCTTCTACTTCACCCTCCTCGCGTCCCAACGCGACTCCCAATCGCTCGCCACTTGCACCTCATGACTCTCCATCCGTCGCGACGCAGCCACCACCAGGTTCCCATTCGCGACGCGCGATCAACTACTCTGATCCATGGCAACTCCTCTACTCGTCACAACACGCAACTGCGAGTCTCCCCATTGTCCACGCAACGCCGTCCAAGACGTCGTCGCAGGCCACCCTGCGGCTCTTCTTCTTCTCCTCCTATTTGGTTTCGAATATTTTTTAACTAGTTTTTTATGTTTCTTTTTTCTACATTTCGGATGATTCTTTTTATTAGTTTTGGAGGATTCTTTTTTCTATGTTTTGTATGTTTTTTCACTACAAGAAACATTGTTAAAATCGACGGCCAAATCGACGGCTAAGCCGTCGATAATATTAAAATTCGACGGCAAAATAGACGGCGGATGTGGTCGCTATTAAACTTGTCGATTTTTTAAAATGCTAATAAAATCGACGGCTTGCCTAGCCGTCGATAATAATTTAATAAAATTGACAGCTCTTCTGTCTGTAATATGAGTCTGGGGATTTTATATTCTTACTAAAATCGACAACATCGCCGATATTATTATATAAAATCGACGCCATTTTCGTCGATATTTGATTCAATAAAATTGACAACATTTTCGTCGATAATATGCTTACTAAAATTGACAAAGCAGACGTCGATATTTTATCCAATAAAACTGACACAGTTTTCGTCGATTTTTGTCTATAATATGCTTACTAAAATCAACGGCCATGGCGTCAATATTTGATCCAATAAAATCGACGCAGTTGCCGTCGATTTTATTATTTAAATAGCAATAAATTTTTTGTCTATATTTTTTTGTCTATTTTAATTTAAAGTAGATAATAATAATAATAATAATAATAATAATAATAATAATAATAATAATAATAATAATAAACCCAAATAATATAATAGAAAAACACTATAATCACTAATTAGTAATAGAAATTATGCTTATATATAGCAAAATATGTTGAATTTCTTTCTGCCAAATGAAAAAAAGCAAGGTATTAAATAATATAAAATAATAATGGTTACATAATATGTACCAGTCTCACAGTGCTAGCAGCGTCCAAAGATTGCTCTCCAGTAACCATTGTTGCAATAGCAGCCGAACTTTGACATTTAGAAACTGTTATTAAAAAATAAATTAAAAAAAAAGAAGAAGAAAAAGGAATCATTATATATAACAATTAATATTGAATATACAACAAGTTTCTTTTTTTTTTAAAAGAAAATGATGTCACACATATTATTATATTATATATTCTACAAGTAATCAACTACACTGCATATATTACATATATTATATTATATATGTAAAATATGCTCAAACAATAATCAACTACATTGCATATACACATAATGTTTACGAGGACGACGAACCTCCTCCAAATATCTGCAGCATCATCATAAATATCCACTTCAGAAAATCAGCATAGCATTTGTAATTGGCGGGAAAATATGACGGAAGCGTCCAAGCTTCGGCTTCTGGTCCTAAACAATTCATTATCTAAAGATTAGTATAAAAATCTATCATAATATATATGGTATATATATATGTGCTGCACTTAAATGCAGCCCTGACCTCACCTAAAAAGATTGATTGAGAAGCCTTGTTCTCTGCTTGAGTTTTAATCTGTATTTTTTCTGAAAACTTTTCAATCAGATAATAATATAATTCTTCAATGACTTGATTTATATGTTGAATAAATTTCACTACGAAGTTTTACAATATCATGCCCATCTTTCAAGCCAAATATAGCTCTTCCTTGAGAAGGCATATCGGAGACACAAAAACAGTTCTAAAATACATAGAAAATATTTTAGGAAACAGTTCTAAAATATACAAAAACATTTCTAAAAATACATAGAAAATAGTTCTTTTTTGCTGATTACGAATTCCTGTATGGTGGAAGAGAAGAATAGAGTTATGGCTCCACATATTTCATTTTAAGATTAAGAATAGAGATTAGATAGTAATAATAATGGTGGAAGAGAAGAAAAAGGGGATGGTCAAATGTGAGAAGAGCAAGGTATGGTGGTGATGCCCTACAAATTTGAGGCAAAATGGTAACATGGGTCTCTACTGCTTGATGAGTGGATGTGGTTATCATTGCTACAATCAAACTACTATTCTGTTTATCAAGTGGCATGTCAGAAAAGAAACAAGAAAGATCATCACAATGAAATTGGCTTTGGGTTCTCTTCCCTTCACATTGTTTTGGTTTTGGATATATAATCAAAATAAATATCACGTGTAAATCTACAGCAATTGTAGCTAGCTTAGCCAACCCTGTACTTTTTTGTCAGTAGTATTGAATTGTTGATATTAAAACGTACATAACATTCATACATATAAAGACAATGTTTGTTAATGGCCCTTGTTTTAATATCATTATACACTGATAGGCGTGGATTCATCTTCGAGCTGGAGAGCTCCCCGCATCCCACGCCGGTTCCAGTCCCAGGTGGAGGCTCTCCTCCACGGTGGCACCTCCTCTACCTGGCCCCTTTCTTTGGGGATGCATGTGCTCCTCTGACAGTAGTCGTCAGCCATCCCTTTCAGCTTTTCTCTCACGCATCCTTTTCACCGAATCACTGAGGCAACCTTCCTTCTTGATGGATCTGTTTGAATAAGTAATGATTTCTTTGAACCCTAGGAGCTTTGCTTTCTTCTCCAACTTTCGTTTCGTCTGCCGTACGAAACTGTGTCTACGAGCTGTGTTCTCCTGGGAGTTTGTTCGTCGCCGTTCATCCGGGTTATTGATTTTCCAATTTTCTGCTCAGATTCAAGATCTCAGATCAATCAATCAGGTGCATCCAAACCTATTTTCCTCTTCATCCTTTTTCTTTTTCCTTTATTGTGTCAATCCTTGTGATGAATTTTGGCATCTGTTTGACGATTGACCCAGGTTTTATTGTCTATGGTTTCTGAAATCTCTAATTGTGCAAATTCTGATGATTTTTGGTATCTGTTCTATGGTTAAGCGACATTTTATTCTCTAGGATTTGTGAAATTCCTAATCTTGCAAATTGTGATCATTTTGGGTATCTGTTCGATGTTTAACACACATGTTATTGTGTAGGATTTGTGAAATTTCTAATTTGCAAATTGTGTTTCTGACTTGGTTTTTTTGTCGGTTCATGTTCTTGGTTACATTTTTTGGGATTTGCTGTTAACCCTCATTTTGAACTCTTTATCAGATCTCCTTTTGTTACCTGTTGAATTGTTTGTAGCATGTGTGTTGTGTTTTTCATGAATATGTTTTTAATTTTTTACTTTGTGTACATTCAACAAATCCCTTGAGTTTTTAAACTATTTCCTGTATTCAGAAACTTGTTCTGTTATCTATGTTTGATGTAATATTCGCATGAAAATGTGGTCTGGATACATAATAAGGTTGTGCTGTATATTCTTCATTGGAAATTTGAAATTTGGGAATCATTATCAAGGTATGAGGTTTCAATCTCATCCCTTTCATGAATGTTGATGTCATTGAGAGATTTTTACTCATGTTTGTATATACTTTTTTTTTCCACTCATCTCCTGTTTTCAATGTATCCTTACCTAACACATTTACCAACTCTCATTGTCATGAGTAGAATTATTGTTTAGGGTAGTTGATTACTGCCTTCCCTATGGTCTTATGGCGTGTAGGTGCACTGTAGTAGGTATGGTCTCATATCTCAATTTTCATGAATATATTTTTAATTTTTTACTTTGTGTACATTCAACAAATCCCTTGAGTTTTTAAACTGTTTCCTGTATTTAGAAACTTGTTCTGTTATCTATGTTTGATGTAATATTCGCATGAAAATGTGGTCTGGATACATAATAAGGTTGTACTGTATATTCTTCATTGGAAATTCGAAATTTGGGAATCATTATCAAAGTATGAGGTTTCTTCCCTATGGTCTTATGGCGTGTAGGTGCACTGTAGTAGGTATGGTCTCATATCTCAATTTCTGGTCTCTATTTCTTGATTTATTGAAAGTTTCACTTGTTTTTCCTGTTTTTGTGTTGGTTCAGGTATAGTTGTCTCTATGCCATTGAATGGAGATGAGAATGTGGGAATGCCTATCAAGGTATGGGCTTTCTATCTAACCTATTTAGTGAGTATTGATGTGATTGATATAAATTGATTCATAGCATCTTCCTCATTGAATGAAAGATTTTTTTTTCAACTTGATGAGCGGATAATTTATACGCTTTTTGGCATTGTTTTTACATAGTTTTTAGTATGATTTAGTTAGTTTTTAGTATATTTTTATTAGTTTCTAAATAAACATCACATTTCTGGACTTTACTATGAGTTTGTGTGTTTTTCTGTGATTTCAGGTATTTTCTGGCTGAAATTGAGGGACTTGAGCAAAAACCAAATTCAGAGGCTGAAGAAGGACTGCAGATGCTGTTGGATTCTGACCTCCCGGCACTCAAAGTGGATTTTCTGGAGCTACAGAAGTCCAAATGGTGCGCTCTCAATTGTGTTGGAAAGTAGACATCCAGGGCTTTCCAGCAATATATAATAGTCCATACTTTGCCTGAGTTTAGACGATGCAAACAGGCGTTCAATGCCAGCTCTCTGCCCTATTTTGGAGTTAAACGCCAGAAACAGGTTGCAAAGCAGAGTTAAACGCCAGAAACAGGTTACAAATTGGCGTTTAACTCCAAGGAAGACCTCTACACGTGAAAGCTTCAATGCTCAGCCCAAGCACACACCAAGTGGGCCCGAAAGTGGATTTCTGCATCATTTACTTATTTTTGTAACCCTAGTAACTAGTTTAGTATAAATAAAACTTTTTACTATTGTGTTAGACATCTTTAGATCATTGTATGCGTTTAGGAGGCTGGCCATTCGGCCATGCCTGGACCATTATCACTTATGTATTTTCAACGGTAGAGTTTCTACACACCATAGATTAAGGTGTGGAGCTCTGCTGTTCCTTATGAATCAATGCAAAGCACTATTGTTTTTCTATTCAATTCGAGCCTATTTCTTCTCTAAGATACTCATTCGCATACAAGAACATGATGAATGTGATGATTATGTGATGTTCACCATCATTCTCACTTATGAACGCGTGCCTGACAAACACTTCCGTTCTACATGCAAACAAGCTTGAATGCATATCTCTTAGCCTCTTGATCTACGATCAGAGTCTTCGTGGTATAGGCTAGAATTATTGGCGGCCATTTTTGAGATCCGAAAAGTCTAAACCTTGTTTGTGGTATTCCGAGTACGATCCGGGAAGGGATGGCTGTGACGAGCTTCAAACTCGCGAGTGCTGGGCGTAGTGACATACGCAAAAGGATTACTGAATTCTATTCCAGTATGATCGAGAACTGACAAATGATTAGCCGTGCGGTGACAGCGCATTTTGGACCATTTTCACTGAGAGGACGGGATGTAGTCATTGACAACGGTGATGCCCAACATACAGCTTGCCATGGAAAGGAGTATGAAGGATTAGATGAAAGCAGTAGGAAAGCGGAAATTCAGAAGGAACTAAGCATCTCCATACGCTTATCTGAAATTATCACCAATGAATTACATAAGTATCTCTATCTTTATTTTACGTTTTATTTATCTTTTAATTATTAAAACTCTATAACCATTTGAAATCCGCCTGAATGATATTTACAAGGTGACCATGGATTGCTTCAAGCCGACAATCTCCGTGGGATCGACCCTTACTCACGTAAGGTTTATTACTTGGACGACCCAGTGCACTTGCTGGTTAGTTGTGCGAAGTTGTGACAAGGAACTAAGATTATGAACGTGCGTATTAAGTTTTCAGCGCCGTTACCAAGGAAGGAACGATCACGATTTCCCACACCACAACTCAATTGCATTCTCAGTTTTTTTTTATTATTTATGTAAAAATTATTTTATATTTCACCTCTTGAAAAGACATGGGAGTCTTTTCCTGAATTTGAGATGTTATTCACAAAGGAAGTGGCTTTGTTAGAATAAGATGGCATCACTCCACTATTTGTGTTACTAGCTCTGCCCCAAAGTTTAGTTAATTTTCACAATTTTTTCCATTCTTATTTTCTATTGATAATTAGAGAAAAAAATTATGGCATCACTCCACTATTTGTGTTTCTGGTTGCATGTGGGTTGTGTGCATGATTATGAAGGAATCGATTTTATGTCATAATCTATTTTATCAGTGGTAATGTGATTCACAAAAATTGATGTATAGCCTGTTGTTTATTTATTTATATTTTAAGTTCAACTGAATTAGATTACATTTTTCTGTTGATTGTGTTAAATTTGTTTTATATTTCAGCTGTTGGATGGACATACACCTCCTTGGCCCTAAGATAAGAGGTTCATTGAGAAAAGAATGGCCTTGTGCCAGTAAAATGACTTCATGGTGTTCTTTGTCTAACTAGCACATGTCTTTAGCCAAAGAAAAAAGTATCCAGCAGCTGGTCTTCCCATGAAAATGTGTTCTCTACACATAATAAGGTTGTGCTATATATTTTTTATTGAAAATTGGAAATTTTGGAATCATTATCAAGGTATGAGGTTTCAGTCTGATACTTTTCATGAATGTTGATGTGATTGACAGATTTTTATTCATGTTTGTGTATACTTTTGTTCCCATTTATCTGCTGTTTCGAATGTATCACTACCTAACACATTTACCAACTCTGATTGCCATCACTAGAATCATTGTTTGGGGGTAGTTGGTGACTGCCTTCCCTGTGGTCTAATGACATGTAGCTGGACTGTAGTAGGTGAGGTGTGATATCTCAATTTTTGGTCCCTATTTTTTTTATTTCTCTAAAGGTTCACTTCTTTTTCCTGTTTTTGTGTTGGTTCAGCTTTTGCTGCTATGATTAGTTGTCTATGTGCCATTGAATGGAGATGAGAATGTGGGAATTCCTATCAAGGTATGGACTTTCTATCTAACTGATGAGTGGATAATTTATACGCTTTTTGACACTGTTTTTAGTATATTTTTAGTAGAATCTGGTTACTTTTAGGGATGTTTTCATTAGTTTTTATGTTAAATTCACATTTCTGGACATTACTATGAGTTTGTGTATTTTTCTGTGATTTTAGGTATTTTCTGGCTGAAATTGAGGGACTTGAGCAAAAATCAGATTCAGAGGTTGAAGAAGGACTGCTGATGCTGTTGGATTCTGACCTCCCTGCACTCAAAGTGGATTTTCTGGAGCTACAGAACTCAAAATGGTGCACTTCCAATTGCGTTGGAAAGTAGAGATCCAGGGATTTCCAGCAATATATAATAGTCCATACTTTGGCCGAGTTTAGATGACGTAAAAGGGTGTTGAATGTCAGTTCTACGCTGCTGTCTGGAGTTAAACGCCAGAAACACGTCACAAGCCAGAGTTGAACGCCAGAAATACGTTACAAACTGGCGTTCAACTCCAAGATTGACCTCTACATGTGTAACATTCAAGCTCAGCCCAAGCACACACCAAGTGGGCTCCAGGAGTGGATTTATACATCAATTACTTACTTCTGTAAACCCTAGTAACTAGTTTAGTATAAATAGGACTTTTTACTATTGTATTAGACATATTTGGACGCCTAGTTCTTAGATCATGGGGGCTGGCCTCTCGGCCATGCCTGGACCTTCCACTTATGTATTTTTAACGGTAGAGTTTCTACACTCCATTGATTAAGGGGTGGAGCTCTGCTGTTCCTCAAAGAAATGAGTATCTCTTGGATCTCTTAATCAGAATCTTCGTGGTGTAAGCTAGATTGATGGTGGCATTCATGAGAATCCGGAAAGTCTAAACCTTGTCTGTGGTATTCCGAGTAGAATTTCGGGATTGAATGACTGTAACGAACTTCAAACTCGCGAGTGTTGGGCGTAGTGACAGACGCAAAAGGAGGGTGAATCCTATTCCAGTATGATCGAGAACCTCAGATGATTAGCCATGCTGTGACAGAGCATTTGGACCATTTTCACAAGAGGATAGGATACAGCCATTGACAACGGTGATGTCCTTACATAAAGCCAGCCATGGAAAGGAGTAAGATTGATTGGATGAAGACAGCAGGAAAGCAGAGGTTCAGAGGAACGAATGCATCTCTATACGCCTATCTGAAATTCTAACCAATGAATTACATAAGTATTTCTATCCTTAGTTTATGTTTATTTATTATTTATTTTCGAAAACTCTATAACCTTTTGATATCCGCCTAACTGAGATTTACAAGGTGACCATAGCTTGCTTCATACCAACAATCTCCGTGGGATCGACCCTTACTCACGTAAGGTTTATTACTTGGATGACCCAATGCACTTGCTGGTTAGTTGTATCGAAGTTGTGAATAAAAAAATGATTTATTAAGATGTGCGTACAGAGTTTCTGGCACCGTTGCCTGAGATCACAATTTCGTGCACCAAGTTTTTGGCACCGTTGCCGGGGATTATTCGAGTTTGGACAACTGACGGTTCATCTTGTTGCTCAGATTAGGTAATTTTCTTTTTGTTTTATTTTCAAAAATTTTTCAAAAACCTTTCAAAAATTTCTCATCTGTTTTCGAAAAAAAAAATGTTTTCAAAAAAATATATTTTTCTTCAGAATTTTTAAGAATGAATTCTAGTGTTTCATGATGATTTGTTGAATCCTGGCTGGCTGTGAAGCCATGTCCAAATTCCTTTGGACTGAGGATTCAACTAATCACTTCAATGCATGTAATAGCATACTAAAGCTTGGCTGGCTATTAAGCCATGCCTAACCCTCGGATTGGAGCTTTAGACTAAGAATACAAGTTTCCTGGAATTCATATTAAAAAAATTTTGAAATCCTTATTTTCTTTTTCCTATATGTTTTTTCGAAAAAAAAAATATACAAAAATCCAAAAAAATTAAAAAAAATTCATAAAAATAAAAAAATATTTCATGTTTCTTGTTTGAGTCTTGAGTCAATTTTTAAGTTTGGTGTCAATTGCATACTCATCTTGCATTTTTCGAAAATTGCATTCATGCATTGCATTCATCATGATCTTCAAGTTGTTCTTGATAAACCTTCTTGATTGATCTTCATATTTTAGTGTTTTGTGTTGTATGGTGTTTTTCATATGCATTCTTGAATCCATAGAGTCTAAACATGAAAGATTTCTAAGTTTGGTGTCTTGCATGTTTTCTTTGCATTAAAAATTTTTCAAAAATATGTTCTTGATGTTCATCATGATCTTCATAGTGTTCTTGGTGTTCATCTTGACATTCATAGCATTCTTGCATGCATTCATTGTTTTGATCTAAAAATTTTCATGCATTGCATCATTTTCATGTTTTTCTCTCTCATCATTAAAAATTCAAAAATAAAAAAAATATCTTTCCCTCTTTTCTCTCATAAATTTCGAAAATTTGAGTTGAATTTTTCAAAACTTTTTAAAATCTAGTTGTTTTTATGAGTCAAATCAAATTTTCAATTTAAAAATCTTATCTTTTTCAAAATCTTTTTCAAAAATCAAATCTTTTTCATTTTTCTTATTTATTTTCGAAAATTTTAAAAATATTTTTCAAAAATCTTTTTCTTATCTTTACCACATAATTTTCAAAAATAACATCATCAATTAATGTTTTGATTCAAAAATTTTAAGTTTGTTACTTACTTGTTAAGAAAGATTCAAACTTTGAGTTCTAGAATCATATCTTGTGAGTTCTTGTGAATCAAGTCATTAATTGTGATTTTAAAAATCAAATCTTTTTCAAAACTAATTTCAATCATACCTTTTTATCTCATATTTTTAAAACATATCTTTTTCAAAAATTTGATTTTAAAATATCTTTTCTAACTTCTTATCTTCTTATCTTTTCAAAATTGATTTTCAAATTTGTTTCAACCAACTAACTAACTTTTTGTTTGTTTCTTATCTTTTTCAAAACCACCTAACTAACTCTCTCTCTCTCTCTAAATTTCGAAAATATCTTCCCTCTTTTTCAAAATTTTTTTTAATTAACTAATTATTTTAATTTTTGATTTTAATTTTCGAAAAATTACTAACCTTTTTCAAAAACTATTTTCGAAAATCACTAACTCTTTTTCAAAAATTATTTTCGAAAATTCTCTCTCTCTCTTATCTCCTTCTATTTATTTATTCATCTACTAACACTTCATCTCACCCAAATTTAAACCCCCTCTTCCATCTGTGTTCGAATTTTTTTCTTCTTCTTTTATTCTACTCACACAGGGACCTCTATACTGTGGTAAAAAGGACCCCTATTATTATTATTTTTCTGTCCCTCTTTTTCATATGAGCAGGAGCAAGGACAAGAACATTCTTGTTGAAGAAGATCCAGAACCTGAAAGGACTCTGAAGAGGAAACTAAGAGAAGCTAAATTACAACAATCCAGAGATAACCTTACAGAAATTTTCGAACAGAAAGAGGAGATGGCAGCCAAAAATAATAATAATGCAAGGAGGATGCTTGGTGACTTTAATGCACCTAATTCCAATTTACATGGAAGAAGCATCTCCATTCCTGCCATTGGAGCAAACAATTTTGAGCTGAAACCTCAATTAGTTTCTCTGATGCAGCAGAACTGCAAGTTTCATGGACTTCCATCTGAAGATCCTTTTCAGTTCTTAACTGAATTCTTGCAGATCTGTGATACTGTTAAGACTAATGAAGTAGATCCTGAAGTCTACAGGCTCATGCTTTTCCCTTTTGCTGTGAGAGACAGAGCTAGAATATGGTTGGACTCTCAATCTAAGGATAGCCTGAACTCTTGGGATAAGCTGGTCAAGGATTTCTTAGCCAAGTTCTTTCCTCCTCAAAAGCTGAGTAAGCTTAGAGTGGATGTTCAGACCTTCAGATAGAAAGAAGGTGAATCCCTCTATGAAGCTTGGGAGAGATACAAAGAACTGACCAAAAAAGTGTCATTCTGACATGCTTTCAGAATGGACCATCCTGGATATATTCTATGATGGTCTATCTGAATTGGCTAAAATGTCATTGGATACTTCTGCAGGTGGATCCATTCACCTAAAGAAAACACCTGCAGAAGCTCAAGAACTCATTGACATGGTTACTAATAACCAGTTCATGTACACTTCTGAGAGGAATCCTGTGAGTAATGGGACGCCTAAGAAGAAGGGAGTTCTTGAAATTGATACTCTGAATGCCATATTGGCTCAGAACAAAATATTGACTCAGCAAGTCAATATGATTTCTCAGAGTCTGAATGGAATGCAAGCTGCAG
>NC_029787.2:42961815-43013581 GCF_000816755.2 Arachis ipaensis | reverse complement strand
GCACAAGTGGGCCAGCTGAGTAAAAGGATCACTGAAATCCCTCCTAGTACTCTCCCAAGCAATACAGAAGAAAATCCAAAAGGAGAGTGCAAGGCCATTGATATAACCATCATGGCCGAATCCAAGGAAGAAAGGGAGGACGTAAATCCCAGTGAGGAAGACCTCCTGGGACGTCCAGTGATCAATAAGGAGTTTCCCTTTGAGGAACCAAAGGAATCTGAGGCTCATCTAGAGACTATAGAGATTCCATTAAACCTCCTTATGCCATTCATGAGCTCTGATGAGTATTCCTCTTCTGAAGAGAATGAGGATGTTACTGAAGAGCAAGTTACCAAGTACCTTGGTGCAATCATGAAGCTGAATGCCAAATTATTTGGTATTGAGAGTTGGGAAGATGAACCTCCCTTGTTCACTAATGAACTGAGTGATCTGGATCAACTGACATTGCCTCAGAAGAGACAGGATCCTGGAAAGTTCTTAATACCTTGTATCATAAGCACCATGACCTTTGAGAAGGCTCTATGTGACCTTGGGTTAGGGATAAACCTCATGCCCCTCTTTGTAATAGAGAAACTGGAAATCTATGGGGTGCAAGCTGCTAAAATCTCATTAGAGATGGCAGACAATTCAAGAAAACAGGCTTATGGACAAGTAGAGGATGTGTTAGTAAAGGTTGAGAGGCAAGAGCAAAAAGCCAATAACCCTTAAAACCAAAAGGCAAGGGTAAATAAAAAGGATCCCAAGGCTTTGAGCATCATTGGATAGGAGGGCCTAAAGGAATAAAATCCTGGCCTAAGCGGCTAAACCAAGCTGTCCCTAACTATGTGCTTGTGGCGTGAAGGCTGATAGTTTGGAATTTATAGTATATTCTCTTCTTTTTATCCTATTTGATTTTCAATTGCTTGGGGACAAGCAACAATTTAAGTTTGGTGTTGTGATGAGCGGATAATTTATACGCTTTTTGGCACTGTTTTTAGTATGTTTTTAGTAGAAACTAGTTACTTTTAGGGATGTTTTCATTAGTTTTTATGTTAAATTCACATTTTTTGACTTTACTATGAGTTTGTGTGTTTTTCTGTGATTTCAGGTATTTTCTGGCTGAAATTGAGGGACTTGAGAAAAAATCAGATTCAGAGGTTGAAGAAGGACTGCTGATGCTATTGGATTATGACCTCCCTGCATTCAAAGTGGATTTTCTGGAGCTACAGAACTCAAAATGGCGCGCTTCCAATTGCGTTGGAAAGTAGACATTCAGAGCTTTCCAGCAATATATAATAGTTTATACTTTGGCCGAGTTTATATGACGTAAAAGGGCGTTGAACACCAGTTCTACGCTGCTGTCTGGAGTTAAACGCCAAAAACACGTCACAAGCTAGAGTTGAACGCCAGAAATACGTTACAAACTGGCGTTCAACTCCAAGATTGACCTCTACACGTGTAACATTCAAGTTCAGCCCAAGCACACACCAAGTGGGCCCCGGGAGTGGATTTATACATCAATTACTTACTTCTATAAACTCTAGTAACTAGTTTAGTATAAATAGGACTTTTTACTATTGTATTAGACATCTTGGATCTCTTAATCAGAATCTTCGTGGTGTAAGCTAGATTGATGGTGGCATTCATGAGAATCCGGAAAGTCTAAACCTTGTCTGTGGTATTCCGAGTAGGATTCCGGGATTGAATGACTGTGACGAACTTCAAACTCGCGAGTGCTGGGCGTAGTGACAGACGCAAAAGGAGGGTGAATCCTATTCCAGTATGATCGAGAACCTCAGATGATTAGCCATGTTGTGACAGAGCATTTGGACCATTTTCACAAGAGGATAGGATGCAGTCATTTGCAAGGGTGATGCCTCCAGACGATTAGCCATGCAGTGACAGCGCATTGGACCATTTTCCAGAGAGGATTAAAAGTAACCATTGACAACGGTGATGTCCTTACATAAAGCCAGCCATGGAAAGGAGTAAGATTGATTAGATGAAGACAGTAGAAAAGCAGAGGTTCAGAGGAACAAATGCATCTCTATACGCTTATCTGAAATTCTAACCAATGAATTACATAAGTATTTCTATCCTTAGTTTATGTTTATTTATTATTTATTTTCGAAAACTCCATAACCTTTTGATATCCACCTGCCTGAGATTTACAAGGTGACCATAGCTTGCTTCATACCAACAATCTCCGTGGGATCGACCCTTACTCACGTAAGGTTTATTACTTGGACAACCCAGTGCACTTGTTGGTTAGTTGTATCGAAGTTGTGAATAAAAAAATGATTTATTAAGACGTGCGTACAGAGTTTCTGGCGTCGTTGCCTGAGATCACAATTTCGTGCACCACTAACCTATTTGGTGAGTAGTGATGTGATTTATATGAATTGATTCATAGCTTCTTCCTCATTAAATGAAAGATTTGGTTATTCAATTTTTTTGTGGGTTCATCTTCTTGGTTACAATTTTTGGGAGTTGGTGTTAACTTTCAATTTGAACTCATTATCAGATCTCCTTTTTGTTACCTGTTAAATTGTTTGTTGCATGTGTTTTGTGTTTTTCATGAATATATTTTTAATTTTTTAGTTTCTTTATGTTCAACAAATCCTTTGAGTTTTTAAACTGTTTTCTGTATTCAGAAACATGTCCCGTTATCTATGTTTGATGTAGTATTCGCATGAAAATGTGGTCTGGATACATAATAAGGTTGTGCTGTATATTCTTCATTTGATAATTCAAAATTTGGGAATCATTATCAACGTATGAGGTTTCAATCTCATTCCTTCCATGAATGTTGATGTCATTGAGAGATTTTTACTCATGTTTGTCTATACTTTTTTTCCCACTCATCTACTGTTTTGAATGTATCCTTACCTAACCAATTTATACCAATTCTCATTGTCATGAGTAGAATCATTGTTTGGGGTATTTGATTACTGCCTTCCCTTTAGTCTTATGACGTGTAGGTGCACTGTAGTAGGTGTGGTCTCATATCTCAATTTCTGGTCCCTATTTCTTGATTTCTTGAAAGTTTGAGTTGTTTTTACTGCTTTTTGTGTTGGTTCAGGGTTTACTCCTATGATTAGTTGTCTCTATGCCATTGAATGGAGATGAGAATGTGGGAATACCTATCAAGGTATAGGCTTTCTATCTAACCTATTTGGTGAGTGGTGATGTGATTGATATGAATTGATTCATAGCTTTTTCCTCATTGAATGAAAGATTTGGTTATTCAACTCAATTTTATTCTCATTTTTTTTAATTATTTATGTAAAAATTATTTTGTATTTCACCTCTTGAAAAGACATGGGGTTTTTGTGCTGAATTTTTGATGTCATTCACAAAGGAAGTGGCTTTGTTAGAATAAGATGGTATCACTCCACTATTTGTATTACTAGGTTTGCCCCAAAGTTTAACTAATTTTTACAATTTTTTCCATTCTTATTTTCTATTGATAATTAGAGAAAAAATGATGGCATACTCCACTATTTGTGTTTCTGGTTGCATGTGGGTTGTCTGGATGATTATGAAGGAATGAGTTTTGTACCTAATCTATTCTATCAATGGTGATGTGATTCACAAAAATTGATGTGTAGCCTGTTGTTTATTTATTTCTTTTTTAAGTTCAACTGAATTGGATTACATTTTTCTATTGATTGTGTTAAATTTGTTTTATACTTCAGCTGTTGGATGGACATACACCTCCTTGTCCTCAAGTTAAGAGGTTCATTGAGAAAATAATGCCCTTGTGCAAGTAGAATGGGTTCATGTTATTGTTTGTCTAACTACCACATGTCGTTAGCCAAAGAAAAAACTATCCAGCAGCTGGTCTTCCCATGAAAATGTGTTTTCCACACATAATAAGGTTGTGCTATATATTCTTTATTGGAAATTGGAAATTTGGGAATCATTATGAAGGTATGAGGTTTCATTATCATCCATTTCATGAATGTGATGTGATTGACAGATTTTTATTCATGTTTGTTTATACTTTTGTTCCCATTTATCTGATGTTTCCAATATATCCCTACCTAAGACATTTACCAACTCTCATTGCCATCACTAGAATCATTGTTGAGGGTAGTTGGTGACTGCCTTCCCTATGGTCTAATGACATGTAGCTGCATTGTAGTAGGTGTGGTGTGATATCTCAATTTTTGGTCCCTATTTTTTTATTTCTCGAAAGTATCACTTCTTTTTCCTGTTTTTGTGTTGTTTCAGCTTTTGCTGCTATGATTAGTTGTCTATGTGCCATTAAATGAAGATGAGAATGTGGAAATGCCTATCAAGGTATGGGCTTTCTATCTAACCTATTTGGTGAGTGGTGATGTGATTGATATGAATTGATTCATAGCTTCTTCCTTATTAAATGAAAAATTTGGTTATTCAACTCCATTACCCTCCATTTCCCTCCTCAATTTGATTTGAATTAAAAAAGGTGAGATTGTGTCCTGGATTTTTTCTATAAAAGGATGGTTGGTGAAGCACATTGAATGCACAAACATTCTGATGTGTTGTATTTGCTCCTAAGCTATATTTATTTCAGAATTTTACTGTTTACATTTTGATCTATTTCATCAAGTCTCTTTATCTCCTTTCTTTTTACTGCAATGCCTCCTCCATTTGATATGATTTCTAAGATGCATCCTCCTAGAGAGGCTTGGAGGCTGAAAGTTAGGGTTCTAAGGGTTTGGGTTGTACCTTCTTTTGGTAACCATGAGGTTCCTAACTCAATGGAGATGATTCTCCTTGATGAGCATGTTAGCCCTTATTAGCTTCTCTTTTAAATATGGTCTTACTTGCTGTTTTTTAAGTTTTCAACTTTAAATTATGTGTTTCATTAATCTGATTTGTTCTTTTGTTCGATTTATAGTATGGAAAAATTCAAGCTACAGTCAAAAAACCACTCCTTAATAGGTCATATAGTTGAAGGACAAGTTTATAGAATGGCATATTTTACTGTTGTGTCAAATCGTGGTAGTTATAGAGCAACTTCTCATGAATTCAAATTGCTTTTTCTTCACCGAATCACTGTTGTAGCTGTTGATGAAGATGTTATCCCTAAGACTTGTTTCAACATGTTTACTTTTTCTGAGCTGCTAAACATGACCCAAGATTATGATTTTTTAGTTGATGTGTATATCTTCCTGCTTTTCTGTTATTGAAGTTTTTTTAACAAATCCTTTGAATAGTTAATAGGTTGTGTTTATTTGGAATAGATGTCATTGGTCTTTTAACTTCAGTCGGAGAAGAGAAAGAATATGCAAAAGAGGGGAAAATTGTGAAAATGATTGCATTGGAATTAACTTCAAAAGAGTATGTTCATTAAGTCTTTATCTTTTAATTATCTTTTTTGCTTATTTTCTGTTTGATTCTTTGTCATCTTTTGAGTTTCAGTCTTACAGTGCGATGTGCATTGTTTGGGGATTATGTTAATCAAGTAAATCATTTCCTTGGCTCTGGCTATGTGGAGCAACCTGTTGTAGTCATTCAACTTGCAAAAGTGAAGTTCTTTAGGGGTATGTTGTTGTTTTTTTCTGTACATCTCATGGCTGCTCTAGGTGTTGTCTCCAATAAAATTTTGCTAGACTCTTTCTTTGTTGCTGTGTAGGTCAAGTAGGTCTTCAAAATGTGATGTATGCCACTCAAATGTTATTTAATCCTAATATTTCTGAAGTTGTTGAATTCAGACAGAGGTTAGCATGCTTTATTTTGTTGATGTTTATTGTATTCTTTATTTACAAGCAATCTGGAGTAACAAGTACAACTATTTGCATTAATTTTTTTTTTAGTATGATTGAGCAAGGTGTCAATGGTACCCAGCCACTGTTTATTGCAAATGAGGGTAAAGTTCTCTCCTTGGAAGATGATTTCATGCGTTTAACTAGAAAATGCACTATTGAAGAGCTTCAAGATAACAATCAGGTTATCTTCTTTTGAGTTAGTTGTGTTTCTGTTTGTTTTATACACAAATGAAGCGAAGAAGAAAATCAAACAAGAATTTCCAGATCTATTTTTTCATTCATGTTGTTAATTAACTCTGAAATGCTCATTGGATAGGAGGGTTCTTTTATCATTTTTGGTGCAATCCAAGGTATTGTTGAGGATGAAGGTTGGTGGTATTCTGCTTGTGTGTGTGGAAAGGGTATCTATCCTTAAAATGGTGCATATTACTGTGATTTTTGTTTGAAGCACATAACTAATGTCACTCCAAGGTCAGAAATTTTGTTAAAAATGTCTTCTCATTTTGTAGAGTGGATTGTTTATAAAAATAAGGTTTCTTGGTATTATTTATTTGAATGATTGTGTTCCCCTTTTTTTTTCTCTTTGCAGATTTAAAATTAAAATAACAGTTGAAGATCATATTGGGGAGGGTATTTTCCTTCTCTTTGATCGTGAGGCTTCTTATTTGCTTAAGAAATCATGTGCTGACTTGTTTACTGAGGTTCAAAGAGATGCAAGTGTATGTTGTTAGTTTTCTTTTATGTGTTGTTCACTTTATGGGATGCCATATTTCTTATTCAAACTCTATATTTCTTATGTATTACTTTCAAAATAGCTTATATGTGGGGATACTTATCCTCTCATATTCCAAGGGCTCATTGGAAAGAAGTTGCTGCTCAAGGTTGATACCAAAGGTGTCCCACATGATACATTTTATGGGACTTTCTGAGTTAGGAGAATTTGTGATGATTCCACCATTATTGCGATGTTTGAACTTCCCAATTATGATGCTGATGACGAGTCTACTCCAAAAAAGGTTAGATATACATACAAATATTTTTAGATCCTGTTAATTCATCATTAATTTCTTATTTTTTATTTGTTTATTGTGCTGTGGTGAATTTCTGTTATGGTCTTATGTATTTTTAAACTCTTATGGCATATGAATAGGAGCATGATTTACACAAATCTGTTCTTTGTGGAAAAGTGGATGTTGGTATTAAGAAGGAGTCTTCGGATAGTTTTATCAAAAGTGAGAAAGATGCTGGTGAGTGTTCTGGGATTTTGTGTAAATCCCCCGTTCTTATAGATTTTTTGGCTGAAAAATAGCCTGTTGTTTCTGGAGGGACTGAGTTTGTTGGCTTAATTGATGGTGAACATGGAAAAGAATAGAAAACACCCAGCAATGATACTGTTAGTGATGATTTTTCTGCTAAACTGGATATATTGCTTAGCTCAGCAAAAAAAGAAACTCAGGTGCTGATGTATAATATTTTTTTTCTCATTCCTATGTGTGCTGTTTCTAATTGTATTTTGCATTCTTGAGTGAGTTTCATATGTTTTTTTAATTTCTTTGTCATAGGAGGTGTTGTCCCATGTTCTTGAAGCATCTTCGCAATATGGAGAGAAGCTTACCCATGAAAATCATGTTGTCACCTCCAAGGGTAAGAGGAATTTGAATCCTCAATTTGAAGAGGCTGCTGTTGATGCAGATGGGCGTGGGTTCAAGGTTGCCAAGGTTAATGGAGTTTGATTGAAGGTGTGGAATTGAGCTGCTGTGTCTAGGTGTAGGTGTCTTATATAGTGTATCTATAAGTATTTAGGAAGGCTTGTGATTCCAAATAGATGGACATGTAATCATGCTGGCAGGATGGTATTTTGATTTGACTTTTTTGGATTGTGTCCAACAAATAGGATTGTCAGATATAGAGATTTTCCTTTTGTGATGGCTCGGGTAATGTGCCAAGTAGGTCTATTCTCAACTCCTCCTTTTGTAATAGTGACTTTGCTAGGGATTGGACACATTTTCAATGTTGTACCATCTTTAGGTTACATACTAGGATATGTGGTCAGATGTTGGAATCCTCCTTATCATAAGGGAGATAGCCATATGTAATTGTGTATATCACTATCAATCAATATTTTAATGAAATGCAGCAGTTCTTATTTGTATTTGTTTATTGTTGTACAACTTTATCTTTTCATGTTGATTAGTTATTGGTGTTCATTATAATACTTTATTTCTTTGATTTTTTGCGTTATCAAAGGTGTGCATGGTTATATGAGTTCTTTGTTGGTGTGTTTCACAACTTTTGCCCCCATCCATCCCCCTCCTCCTCCCCGCTTTTTTTTTTCATCTGTTGCTTATAGGAACTTAACGATGTGCATGTCTTTTTACAATGAATTAGGGGTACTTCTTGTCTTTTATGTTTCAACCTTTTGTTCTGTTTAGTACGAGTAACAAAGATGTCTCATAACTCTGTTCGTGCTAGAGAGTATAGGTGAAATTTTTTGAAAAGAAAGCGAACATAAAGTCACCATCGAAATGCAAGAGGTCAGTACTTAATTAACTTTCATGATACTTTTAGTGTTTTATACTCCAATTTTCAGTGATTTGATATCTATGCGACTGTTTGTAATTTTTTTTGTTTTGTTTTGTAATGCTTTAGAGGTCCTTGATTCCTCGATGCCTGCTCTCTCTTTGAATGATTATATGGGTAATTTTTATTGCTCTATTTATATTTTTGTAGTCAATCTTTGTGTTTCTAATAATTTATCTGTTTATTTTATATGTTTTCAATGTCTCTATTTCTTCTTATGTTTTAGAAAATTTATTTGAGGTGTCCCAAAATGTTAATCAGAGTTCAAATCTTATTTTGTCAGGTATAATAATATCTTTAAGTATTTTATCCCCGTTCGATTTTTTTTGTTAAATTATATTTTAAGTTTCTTTGGTTTATATCTAATAGCAAGTGTATTTAAGTCATTTATTATTGTTTTTTATGCTATTACACCTAAAAGGGTTATTTTAACTATTTGTAGCCCAGAAAATTTCTAATTAAACATATGTCTAGACTTCTGTACTTGGTCTCTTTTTAATTTGACAACTCAATTAATATTTGTAGAATCAAATGTGATTTAATAATTCTAGATATGATTTAAAGTAATTATAATAACCCTAAATTGTGATAAGTTGTTATTAAATTAGGTAACATAATCGTGAAATTGTTTAGTTGTTGTTGTTTACATGGCTGAAAGTTATTCAAATAGTTAATAATTGATTCAAAGCGCATAGTTATTGAAGGTAATTAGATTAGTTACCGTAAGCCTGACCAGTTGTCGCATGTGGTAAACATAATTAATGCCATTATAAAATTCTTTATTGAATCGTTTAGATCAGTAGATAGGTTTAATTTATATAGTTCTTTCAAACATACACAAGGACTAGAGGTTATTAAATTATTTAATTAGTGTTTATTTTTGTCTTGAACAATATGAAAAGTTTGTTGGTTATGTGATTGGAATCACGTAATTAGTTAATTAGTTAACTTTTCTAGCTAAATAATAGACTAAGGGTATTTGTTAAAAGTTTCTTAGTTTTATGTGTAGTTCTCAGAACTGAATTGGTGATCGAACCAGTCAGGTTACCGTGTCACTGGTTCACTGGTTCCACCGGTGAGTCACTGGTTGAACCGATAGAACCGGTCGTACGTCAATAAAAGATATAAAATAGTAAAAAATTGAATAAAGTGACAATTAGGTCCATCCTTAAAATTTTCTACTTCAAATTAATTAGCCCTTGAAAAAAAATTAAATAAAGTGACAATTAATAATTCTATAAATTCTAAAGAGTTAAAAAAATTTAGTATAAAACTAAAATTAAATTAAATAAATATAAAATAATTCAGTTGTGTATGTATATAATATATAGAATAATCAGGAGGTAGATTTTCAAATTAACACAACAACTTGGTGGTATCCCTTATGCTTGCCTAGCAAGGAGACATGGGTTCAATACCCATTGCAAGCATTTTTGAATATTTGATCCAATATTCAAATGCTACTGGAACACCCAAGACTTGCATTTGTTGTCAGCACCATAGGACTAGCCTGTTCACGGATTGGATCGAACTGGCCAGTTTTGGTCGGTTTTGTCCGGTTTGTGAAGAACCGGCCGGTTTTAAACGGTTCACATCCTTTTTCGGTTCAAATCTAAACCCGACCCGGCTAGACTACCAGTTTGACTGGTTCGTCGGTTTTCCAGTCAAATCGGCAGGTCCGGTCCAGTTCTTATAGCTATGGTTTTATGTCATAATCAGTAGTTCTACATTAAAAAAAAGGTTTCATTATTTTGTCCATTCCTTTAATTTTTGCAAATCTTCTATTAGTTCCATATAAATATTTTTTCTTTTAGTTCTCTTTGTCAAAAAAAATTTTTTTTTCAGTTTCTTCAATTATGCCTCTGTCGATAGTGATTTGGTCAATTGTATGACGAGCTATTTACAATAAATAATATGATGCATGGATTGAAGTAAGAGAAAAAGAAAGCCTTAGTCGCCAATTAAGAAAAAAAATTGTGCAATGACTCAATTAAAGTTAAAAACAAAAATATGTGCACTTGTTCTAAAATTTTACAAAATTCTAAGGACCAATTGAGTCATTAGCGTCTAAAAAAATACAAAATGATTCTAATAGTAATTTAGATTATTTAATTTGGACGTTCATAGTTAGTATCAGTGATTAAAATAATAAAACAAAGTCTATTCTAATGTTAACAAAAATGAAATTGTTCTTGAATATGCATTTAGGTTTATTTATATTTACTTAGTTGATAAATGAATGTTTAATTTTTATTGATTTTCATAGGTTATTATATTTGTAATGTTTAGCTTACATGTTCATTATTAGATAATTAATTGATTTTTTATTTCATGATTAATTTTTGTTTATATTTGGTTGTCGAATATATCTTTACATAAGTTTGTCTTATTTTAAATCAAAATAGATGATATAGACCAATCAGAAATATATGATCCTTCCATAAATTCATTCAGTCAAGTTAATTCTGTTATTGATCATCCTCTGTTCTTGCAAAGTGAGATAAAAGGTACGCTCTCTTTCTTAAATCATATATTATTCAAGAATAGTAAAATAGAATCCTTATTTATTTAGTGCTAAAACATCCCATTGTGATTATGTCATGAGATGTTATGCAGTTAGTGTAAAATAAAAATAGTGTTTTGTGATATATTTTTCTCACAACATTCAAACGAGTCAAGTATTTAGTCTATATTATATCTTTATGCTAATGGTTTATTCATGTTGTGTTGAATCTATTTCGTGTCATATAATTCAGATGAGGTTCTTTTATTGTTGTGTATATTTTTCTTGATTTTATGTTTACCAGGTTGCCTTGATGTTGGTGACCCTAACTATGAATGTTCAATTTGTGGCGCGTGTTTCTGGGTATTAAAACGTGTTGAAAGAGATTCTACAGTTAATCGTCCTATTTTTATTGTTTGTTGCTCAAAGGGAAAAATTCAGTTACCTTATCTCCAAAAGCCCCTAGATCTGTTATATGATTTGATCAATGGACATGATAGCAAGAGTTTGTACTTCCAAAAAAATATTCGATCTTATAACAGTATGTTTGCCTTCACGTCTCTTGGCGGTAAGGTATTGGATTCAGTGAATGATGGGAGGGGTCTACCGCAGTTTATAATAAGTGGTCAAAATTATCATCGGATTGGAAGTTTGCTTCTAGATGCTGGTGAGAAGCCTAAATTTGCGCAGTTATACATATACGACACTCAGCATGAGATAATGCATAGGCAGCGAATCTTTGGGTATGTGTGTTTGAAACTTTGTTGTTTAACCTTTTTGTTGTATTTTCCCGATGTTTTATTGTTATCTGTATTGGAAAACAGGTTTATAGCTGTGACTTCATAGTTATACTGTGTTTTGTTCCAGTTATAATATGCTATTAGTCATTTTTTGCTAATAATTATATATCAAAATATGTTACAATTGTATTCTGTGTGGTTTTTAAATATATTTTTTGTGGTTAATATATATTTGTTTTAGGCAAACATCTGAGATAGATAAAGAATTGATAATTGAGTTGTTGCAAATGATCGATACTCATAATGTCATAGCACAGTCATTTCGAAGAGTTAGAGAATTCTATCAGTGTCATCCATCTGAGATTTTCTCATTGAAGTTGTATTCGCAACGGAACGTTGATCGAAGAATGTACAGTGCTCCCTCTTGCAATGAAGTTGCTGCTTTGATTGTTGGAGATTTTGATTCGTCGGACCATGGTCGTGACATTATTGTTCGATCTACTGGTGGTCGGTTGCAACGTATATATGAAACTCATGCTCTGTATTGGCCCTTACAGTATCCTCTGTTGTTTCCATATGGCGAGGATGGTTATCAGGTGAACATTGGTTATCGAGGTGAACAGCTTGGATATGTTCCTGGAAGGAGAACAAGAGTTTCCCTCAAGAAATTCATATGTTTTCGTCTCCAGATTAGGGAGCACGAAGATGGAATTATTCACAAGTGTAGGCGGTTGTTTCAATAATTTGTTGTTGATTGTTTCACCATGATTGAGTCCCAGAGGTTGTATGAGATTAGAATGAAGCAAAGTACAATTAGAGGAGAAGTCCTTCAAGGAATAGAGGAGGCTATGTGTCATGGCGATGACGAAGCTTCTTCAATTGGGACACGAATCATTTTGCCTTCCTCCTTCACTGGTGGTAGACGTTATATGTTTAACCGTTGTCAGGATGCCATGGCGATTTGTAAACATTTTGGGTATCCAGATTTATTCCTCACTATTATGTGTAATCCAAATTGGCCTGAGTTTCAGCGGTTCATGGAGCGAGAGCAAATTCCCATCGCTGATCGTCCTGATATCTCTTGTCGTGTCTTTCATGCCAAGTTGAAGTGCCTCCTTAGCGATCTCAAGGAAGGTGTGTTTTTTGGTCCACTTAATGCAGGTATGTTCTTTTCTCGCTTAGCATTTCAATTTCTGTCTGTCGTCTTCAGACATGTAGTTGTCTGGCTTCTTTAGGATGTTTTTTGTATTTTTTAGGTATGTATACTATTGAGTTCCAAAAAAGAGGTCTACCGCATACACACATGTTACTCTGGCTTAACGGGGAAAGCAACTTACAAAGTGTTGAAATTGTTGATGAATTCATTTGTGCCGAGCTACCCAATCCCCAGAAATTTCCATCTCTTTATAATGTCGTCACCAAGTACATGATCCATGGTCCCTGTGGTCGACTTAGACCGAGTTCTCCTTGCATGAAAGATGGTAAGTGCTCAAAATTTTATCCGAAAAGATTCGTTGACCAAATGAGCTTTGATGAAGATGGCTATCCAATATATAGACGTCGTAATATGGGTGTCACAGTGAAGATCAACGATGTCGATATCGACAACAGATTTGTTGTGCCCTATAATCTACTATTGTTAATGAAATATCAAGCTCACATAAATCTCGAGTTCTGTAACAAGTCAAACGTCATTAAGTATCTTTTTAAGTATGTTAATAAGGGTCCGGATCGGGTGACTGTAACTGTTGGAGAAACATATGATGTTGGTGAATCTTCTCAGGTGGTTGATGAGATCAAACAGTATTACGATTGTCGTTATTTGTCATCGTCTGAATCCATGTGGAGAATTTTTGCTTACGATATTCATCAAAGATGGCCGTCGGTACAGAGGTTGACTTTTCACTTGCCGAACCAGCAACATGTTGTATTCGATGATGCTGATAGCACTACTCATGTTTATTTGCGCAACAAAGATTTGCTGACGATGTTTACGGGTTGGATGATGGCCAACAGGCGGTTCTCGGAGGGGCGGTCTATAACATATGTTGAATATCCAGGAAAACTTGTCTATTGTTTGAGGAGCAGGGAGTGGAAGCCAAGACAGAGGGGATTCTCAATTGGAAGATTGAGTTTTGCTCATCCCTCATCTGGTGAACTTTTCTACATGAGTTGAATGTGCAGAGAGGTTGTATAGGTTTTCGAAGTATAAGAACCGTGAATGGTGTTACTTATGATACATTTCAAGAGGCATGTTCCGCCATGGGATTCTTGATAGATGATAAGGAGTATGTTTCTGCTATTAAGGAAGTCGCCGAGTTAGCGTCAGCTGCACAGCTAAGGAGGCTTTTTGTGATGTTACTGCTATCTGGTTCCATGGGAAGACCTCTGTTAGTTTGGGAGCAAACTTGGACTTATTTGTCTGATGATATTCTTTACCGCAGAAGACATGAGCTGCAATATCCTTGTAAGATTTTTGTTCATCGTGAATTTATTACATGACAGGTGGGCACACACGCATGCACACAGTAGAGAAGTTATATTATGGTGCTAATATTTATTAATTATCGTTAAATGTAGATCTAACTATGAGTCAGGACGAGTTGCAAACGTTTTGTTTGTTGAAGATTGAGAGACTATTGCAGAGTAATGGAAAATCATTGAGAAATTATGATGGCATGCCGGTTCCTAATAACTCTTTAGTCTCTCAATTTAGCAATTTGATGCTGCTGCGTGAGTTGCAGTATGATACTGTTTCTTTGTCTCGTGAGCACGATGCAAATATCTTAAAGTTAAATGAAGAACAGAGGGTGGTCTATGATAAAATTATTGACTGTGTTTCGAATAAGAGGGATGGATTCTTTTTTGTGTACGGGTTTTGTGGCACTGGAAAAACTTTTTTATACAGAGTTTTGTCAGCTAGATTGCGATATGAGAAAAAGATTGTTATAAATGTTGCTTCTAGTGGTATTGCTTCTCTGTTGTTACCTGGTGGTAAGACGGCGCATTCTATGTTCAATATTCCTGTTGACCTGACTGAAGACACTGTAACACCCTACCACCCAAAATTTACGCTTAAGTCGTAAAATAGAGGTGGCGAGGTATTACGACTTCTAAAAATTAAAATACATACTTATAATAGTAGAAAGAATATAATAGACTAGGAGCCTTGAAAAATGGGTAAAACAAAATCGCAAAATAAAAAGCGCCGCGCTCCGAAAACGGAACATCTTGCGTGTGAGGAAAACTATAACTATCAAACGTAAGATAATAAAAGTAGGAATAGAAAGTCAAAGGTACAAAATAACAAGCTCCTAACTCAGTCCGCGAAGTTAAGGCTGGCCGGAGAATATTTACATATATATATACATATCCAAAACCCAAGATGTACATAAACAAAATTCTGCCTCTCCATAAACCTCTAAGAGGATCAAAAAGAATAAGTTATGTGGAGAGAAAGCTAAGTACGTGTATATACATCACTGCACAACAAAAAAACACAGTAACCACTTTGCTTCAGGTGTCCAGACGCCTAATGAGATACCTTACGACCTGCATTTGAAAAATAATAACATAGTATGGAATGAGAACCGGAGGTTCTCAGTATGGTAAAGGTGCTCACATAGTTAATATAAAAGGTCTCAGGAAAGTCAGAGGCATTCCTAGAACTCCGACACTCAAAATCATTCTTAAATAAAATAAACTAAACCAAAAGTTAGGTAAGTTATCTAAGGTATTCTAGTTCTGAATCTAACTTTAACTTAATACTTCACTTTCTGTCGCCTCCAATCCGCCGAATCACTGGTGGAACAACCTTCTCCCCTCACACCTTCATCAAGAGGGATTTCTCAGAAAACATACACATACAGTTCAAGCAAGGAAAGCACAGATAGAGAAGCATTTACAGCAAGTAGAACAAGTAGCGGATAAGCAGAATTAAACAGTTAAGCAAGCTAAGACAATGCACACTCAAACAAAGCAAACAAATGCATATGATGTATGCCTATCCTATGGCTGATGAGTCTCATCTGTCGGTTATACAGCCATCCCGACATGTCCTGGTAGTTAACCATTGGACAGTCCCTCTGTGTGCGCATCCCCAAGCTCAATAATATTCCATGGAGTTAAACTCCAAGCTCAAATATAATATTCAATATATATATATATATATATATATGCATGCCCATGGGGGAATCCGGGGAGTTAAAGTACCCGGTCACATCTTGCGACAGAGGGTCAACAAATAGTCTCAAATACACAAGCCACATAATAATCTCTTTCTTTTTAAAATAACACTTCAAATCAAAACTCCAATTCTTATAGAAATTCTAGCAGTATCTCCTCTAAAACTCAAATTTCTGCCAACCCTTCAAGGGTCCCAACTACCGAACCAAACACCTCTCAATCATTCAAATCATTTCCAGTAACATTATTTCAAAATCAAACAAATACCAATATTAAATCTTTTTCCAAAACCAACTAACTTCAACAGCAAATTATTAACAACAGCTAAACCACACATTTTATACCATATACACAATCCATCAATTATTCATTCAGTTCATACCTATCTTAAGGTCTTCTAGCCTAAGATTCCACGTGACATTAAACATTAACTACGAAAAACCAAAACCATACCTTTGTACGGAATCAAAATATTCGAAGCTCCAGAGAAACTTTTTGACTGAGCTATCGAAGAAGAAAATGTCCAGAATCGTCTATCCCTCCTAAAATTTCCGTTGGCCAAACCCAAAGAAAAGATGAGCTATGTTACTTGCAACTTCCACTAATAAAAAATGGTGCCAACGTGTAGAAGAGGAGGTTACGAATACTCTTACCGGACTAGATTTTTTATTGGAGTTACAGATTGTAAGAAATCGAAGCCGGAAGTTCGAAGGAATTTACGTTCTTTCTTTTTCTCTTCGTTACGCTATTCTCTCTCTTTTTTTTTTCTTTCTTACCTTTCTTACGGCATTCACACACACACACATATATATATATATATATATATACTCTATGCCCTGCGGTAATGAAATAGTTATAATAATAATAATAATTATAATAATAACGATAATAATAATAATTTATATATAAAGTTAATAATATATAAGTTACTAATCTAAATGACATTAGTAACTTAAAGGTGAAAGGTATTTGGTGAAGCATTAGTAAAGTTAAGCTCAACAAAGAGTGCTGATATTTACTCATATCGGCGGATATCGAACTCGATAATAATATTATTAACTAACCTCTATTTTTAAATTAAAATATCAATTACTCAAATTAAAATATACATATAAGTTTCATTACTTATAGGTTAATAGAATTATAGTTTTAATTATGTAAAATATTTCATCATAATATATATATATAAGAATATGAATTTGATTGAATTCAAATAGTTATAAAATTAGTTCAATTATTGATAATAAAATAATTTCTAAAAATAGAAAACTCCAATTTATGAAATAAATTATAACTTATTTATATTTATATTTTTAAAACTGAAGATCGCTACAGACACTGTTTGCCGGATTAAGAAGGATAGTCCAAAAGCTGAGGTATTTCGATTGGCTGATTTGATTATTTGGGATGAGGCACCGATGACTAACAAATTAGCATTTGAAGCGCTCGATAGGACGTTGCGTGATATAATAGTTTCGGTCTCTGATAGGAATAAAGATTTACCTTTTGGTGGGAAGGTGGTCGTTCTGGGTGGTGATTTCAGGCAGGTCTTGCCAGTTATTCCAAAAGGTTCGCGTGCTGAGATTGTCATGGCTTCCATAAATTCTTCTATCGTTTGGAAATATTGCAAAGTTTTGCGACTGACAAAAAATATGAGGTTAGTAATCGGATCGGAACAATCAACTGCTCAGGAGTTAAGGTCGTTTTCAGATTGGATACTTCAAATCGGTGAAGGTCGATGTGGAACAGTGGTCAACGATAAATTTTTTGTTGATATTCCTTCTGATCTAATCATTCCTATCTTGGAAAATCCAGTGGAAGATATTGTAAATACAATCTATCCAAATTTGGTTCAGAATTTTCGTGATCCAAGTTTTTTCCAAGATAGGGCAATACTCGCTCCGACTGTCGACAATGTTGAAGAGATAAACAATTATATAGTTGACTTGTTGTCCAGTGAGGAGAAAAATTATCTCAGTGCTGATTCGATATTTGGTAGTGATGCCTATTTTGATGTTGATGTTGATTGGATAACTGTTGAATTCTTGAATCAGATTAGGTGTTCTGGTCTACCTAATCATTCGTTAAAGTTGAAAATAGGCGTGCCTATTATTTTGTTGAGGAATATTGATCCGGCTGGGGGTTTGTGTAATGGGACTCGACTTGTTGTGCGAGATCTAGGGACAAATGTGATCGGTGCTGATATTGTTTCTGGTAGCAATGTTGGGGATAAAGTTTTTATCACCAAAATGAATATGATTTCCAGTGATACGGTTATACCGTTTAAATTCCAACGCCGTCAATTTCTGGTTTCTCTGTCGTTTGCGATGACAATCAACAAAAGCCAGGGTCAGACATTATCAACAGTCGGTTTGTTCTTGCGTCGTCCTGTGTTTTCTCACGGTCAACTTTATGTAGCTCTTTCCCGAGTTAGGAATAGAAATGGTCTTAAGATTTTACTTTGTGATGAAGGATTAGTTGATGCTGTCAGGACTGAAAACGTTGTATTTAAGGAATTTTTTGATAAAATATAATGTATTTTTTTGTTATATCTTTCAGTCTTATCTATGTAATTTATAGTTTTGTTTTTGTGTATATCTTTTTTAGAGAGGGACATCTTCTTTGGGGTATGTTTAAAATTGTCTCAAGCATTTCGTGTGGACTAGATGCATCATTTTTTATGAACCATTAGTTTCTATTAAGTGAAAATTAAAGGATGTTATGAAAGAAGAGTATTCATACGCTTTATAAATATAGAATATATTAGTATATATACATTAACACCATTTTAATGCATAATATTTTAAAAATGGCAAGTATAATCTTTTACTTTAAAATGAATATAAAACATATCAATACATGTAAAAATATTTTTTATTTATTAAAATTAATTATTATACTATACTATTTTGAATGAGATGATGTAAGGATATAAAATATATCAATACATATAAAAATATTTTTTGTTTATTAAAATTAATTATTATTATACTATACTATACTATTTTTAATAACATGTCATTCTCAACGATTACAAAGATAAAATTTCTACTTATGTTTTCTTATATTTATGGATCATGGTTTGCTTTTGTGAATCATTGTCTCCGTATGGGGTTTGTAGCTAATCTACTTTCTCAGTGGTGATGTGGTTGGCAGTGTTTTTTCAACAAAGTGGGTTTATAGATCCATCCTCTCCTATTCGAGTTTTGCATTCCCATTTTCATTCTCATTCACTAATCCATTTGAATTGTTTGTTATATTTTTTAATTTTATTTTTGTATTTTTTTAGTCAAAACTATTTTATATTTCATTTCTTCGATTCATAGACGTAAAGTTGTTTGCGCTGAATTTAATAAATTCATTGAGAAATGAATGGGTGTTGTGACACCGAATTGGCATGATGTTCTTGCGTTATCTTCCTTTGAAAATTCAATTTTTTGTTTATAATTTTACATGTTATGTAACCACTGACTACTGAGACTGGATGTGTTTGAAAGTTCGAAAATTGAAACACACATATCTATTGATGACGATGATGGAGTTATTTATAGCCTTAGTTTCAGAAATTATTTTATTTAAGGTAATTAAGGCAAGTTTTGATTTATTGGATTTGAGATACGTTATGATTATTATCCAATTTCACAATTATTGGATTGTTTTCTATATCCAAATTATAAACTTGATAGTTGTGAAATAATAAGGATTTCTATATGATTTGGATTAAATAATTAATATTTTAAATATTAATGCTGCTATTTTGGAAAATAGAGAAATTAATTATATTATTTCTAATTTTTAGATTTGGGAATTTTATTGAAAATAATTTGTAAAATTGAGGAGCAAATAGTATTTCTATACATTAATTTTGTTGGATTAAAATTTGTTCCTAATTACTATATTACCCTTACTTTTATTTGAAATTACAAAACTAACCCTATTACCCTAGTTTTGTTAAAATTACCGAATTGGCCTTTACCCTAATTTTGGCATACCCTCCCTCCATTCTCCCTTCAGTGCTGTGCAGCCTCCAAACCCATTCTTCACTATCTTTGCTGTGCAGCCATATCCTAAACACACCCACCCAGTTCCTGAATCAAAGGAAAAAGAATGAAAATGGAAAGAAGAGGGGGACTGAGCCAGAAGGACGAAGCAGAGAGGGAAAGGGGGGACCGAGTCGCGGCAGAGGAGAGGAGGGAGTTCGCTGTCGCGCCGCCACGTCGCCACCGCCGAAGCTTCCTGTGACGCCTCTCAAACCATCACCGCCACTGTGCCATGGAGAAGAGAGAGTGACGCGAAGGAGGGAGATGAGGCCTCACTGTCGTCGCGCTCTGCCGCACGCGAGGAGCGCCACCGTCGAAGCCGTGCCTTTCGTCCCTGCCCAGTCGCGACTCCGCCATCCTGCGCCACCGTGGGTCCATTGTTGCCGAACCAAACAGAGGAAAGAGGGAGACTCTTCCGCGGCGTCACCACGCCGGACCGCCGCACGTGAGGAACTAGGCTGTCGCTGCATTTCCCATCGCCGAGGAGAGAGCCTAGAGGAGAGAGAGAGGTCGCGCGATGTTGAGGGTGGGAGATGCGGACCAGTGGCGCGTGCGGGACGCGACCCACTGCGCGGAGCTATCGCCGCCGTTTCTGCCGCCGGCAAGCCTCGGTTACCATCGTCGGAGCTTTCGCCCGTTTCTGTCACTGGGGAACCTTGCTGCCGTCGTCGGAAAACCCCGCTGCCGTTGCCGGAAAACTCTGCCGGTAAGGTCTTGTTAATGGATCCTGTTTCTTTTGAATTTTGAGAATACCATAGTCATGGCTTGTTGCTGCAGCGGTCATCTGAGTCGCGTGGAGGGAGAAAGAGCCATTGGGTGTCGCCGCACCTAGCCTCCGCTGCCTCTGTCGCCGGAAACAGCCACCGAGTTCTCTGTTTTGGTAAGAATTTCTGAGTCGAAAGGCCTTCAGTCGCTGCTCTGTAAACTTATGCTGAGGCATTGCAGTGCTGTCCATCATAGGGTTGTGGATTCGTGCTTGCATTCCGTGCTCGGAGTTGCAGCTGCCTCGTTTTGTCATCCCAGTAGGTATTTATGTTTCGAAAAGCCTCGCGTTAGTATTTGGTTGTTTGATTAATGAATATGATTTTGGTTTATTGTACCCTCGCCTTTATCTTGATATATTCTGTAAGAGGGATAGGAATTGTATTGGATTATGTTTGTAATATTATTTATATATATGTATGTATATATATGGATGTACTCTTTATGAGTTTCTGTAAGTTGTATGGATGTACGTTGTATATCAAAAGTATTTTTGGAAGCGGTACTGCGGTTTAAAGTTTCAAACAGGCTCATATTTTAGTATTAAATATTATAAGTGTCGTCGTAATGTCCGAGCTATCAGAGTCGCGCAGCCGGAAGTGTGAGCTTTGGTAGTTAGGATGTTACATTATGGTATCAGAGCAGTTCTTCCTGTAGAGCCTGAGGAATGGACTGACTATGCTTCAATTGCATACTCTGAGAGTTTGTCATGTTCTAGATCTTGTTGAATGACGAGGATTAGAGCTTTATGCACATGACGGTCTATTGATTTAACGCTGTTAGTCTTGCATTGCATAATTCCTGAGATTAAGTTTGGCCGGCTTAATACTAGTGAATTATGTATATGAAAGCACTGATGGGTTATCATAGATGAAATACGAGTTTTGAGTAAAGCGAATCGCGGGTTTTGGGCACGTTAGAAACTATTTCTCGAGGCTATTCAGTTGTGTGTCTTGAATTCTGTTCGAGTTGACCTGTTCTTTTGTATCCTAACTTGAAGTCCTTGTTTTCTAATCCTTTGGAAAGTAGTTTGATTTTTCAACGCTATTCCTCTATCGATATGCATTCTTGTTTGACCTTAAGTGCATATGCTGGTTTAAGATCCCTGTTGCATCTATCTTCCTCTGTTTGAGTTCTTCTTGATTCAAGTATTCTTTGATATAGCCTTGAACTTGTCTTAATGTGCTGTGACTTTTAACTCCGGGTTCTGAGTCCATTCTTTGAGAAATTGTTGATTCAGTTTTTCTCTTACTTGACAGTGATCACAGCCAATTTTGAGATTTTATAAATTGCTGTTGATTAGATATATACTTTTCTATATAAGAAACTTTGAGATTACTTATACAGTTTAACAACTATTTATTTCCAATACCCCGCCTGTACTTCTACTGGTTTATGGAACTGCATTTGCTTTAATTTACAGTTTGACCTTCTAGTAATTTTACTTTAGTTCCAATGCACATCTTCATTTGATTATGCATTTGGGTATTTTTCAAATATTGAAAAGAAAGAATTTTTCACTTTTATCTCGGTTGAGTTTCATTTGATAAGTTTTACTTAACTTATTTTGAATTGAGTTTGATTTAGTATGCCATGTTGTTTATGCCATTGTTGTTCTTCTGAAAATGTTGGATTCATAGCTTTCTTCTTATGAATGGAATCGTTCCTTCTTAAGCTTTTCACCTCTATGAATGTCATACGTGATTCTGTTTTTAACTAATCTTTTGCACCTTGTGAACATTATCATTGATCTTGGTTTTTCCTCCCTTGTGAATCTCACTCTTATGTGAGTCAGCTTGATTTGTTTCAAATTGTGCATCGTCTATCCTCTCATTGTCTTTACAAGAGTTTTTAATCAAAGATTTATCCCTGGGAAATTTCTAATGATTGATTGGTCTTTTCCTAAGGCTTAGTATTCTTTTGGATCAATGGAAAGCTTGTTTGATGACTCATGCCTAGTGAATCTTGTTTGAACTACTTTGGTTTAAGACTCTTTCTTGTATGGCTTGACTCCTTCTTAAGTACATCCTAATATTCTTGAATATCCTTTTGAAATGGTGATTTCAAGTATATTTTTGGAGTCTTGTTTTAAACTTTTAAAGAAGTTTTGAATTCTCTTTGAAGAAATTCTAAACGGAATTTATTTTCTGTTGCTTGATTGAGATTGAAATCATTGTTCAATTTTGACGAAATTAATTTAAAGTTGGCATGCGCTATTTTAAATGAAGTTTTGAAAAGCTTCCTTGTTTAGTGGAAATCGGTTCGTTTGTAACGCACCACTTATTTCTTTACCAGATTGTAAGCAAAAATTTTATCTCGGAATTTCCTTTCTAAAAAGAGTTTAATTTTCTCTTTCATCTTTGCTATAATTTTTATACACGCTTGTTTGAATATGAACTTTGGGAATTTTTAAACAAGCATTTGATTTCTCTTCCGAGTCTTTTTGTGACTACTTTTGGTTAAGATTGTGCACCCAACTAACTTTCTAAAATATTTGATGAAAATATTTTTGCTCTTAGCCAAATCTGGGTGCATTTTATTTTTTTTTAAAACTCTACATAATCTACTTCAACATGAAGTTGAATTAGAGCAAAGCCACGTTATTGCTTTTGTTGCCCTCTTGAGGAATGTTTGCTATTGAGCTTTTCTTCTAAATTGCGAAGTGATTTTCCGCAAGTTTTCGATTCTTTTATGAACAATGTATTAGGAAGTATTTTTAATCATGCTCTTAAGTTCTGTGAGTTTTGTCTCGGGTTTGAAGTATTCTCTTCTGTAAACCTTATACTTCTTCGGCCCAGCTTGAGTTTGTTTCAAACTGATGCGCTGGTTTTCTTCCTATTGATCTTGTTGAACTTCTTTGATCCAAGGGTTATCTTTGAAGTTGTCCATTGATTCATTTCTCGCAAACTTCACTGCTTGAGCATCCTTGTTTACCTGGAATTGGATACACTCTCTCAAATCTATGAGTATTATTGTTGACATTTATCTCTCATTTCTAAGATCTTGTATTCCTCTGAGTAGACTCGAGAATTGTTTTGATATCACGTGCGACTTGTAGACGTAGTAACGCGATGCGTTAGTTCTCTAAGACGTGATATGTGTATACGGAAGTTGAAGCGGTAGGTGTGCAACGTTAGGAGTTGTGGGTGTTTTGTTCCTTGTAAACGGGTGCAGCTGTCAGGCTTGTGATCGGATATGGGGATTGTAAAGTGCTTGATGGAGTTGGGGAGTTGAAGCTTTGAGGTTGATATGAGATTAGTGTGCGGATGTTGAGCACGTCGTTTTAACCCCATCATGTTTTATAGCCTTCGATGCCTTGCTTTACTATCACCTACTTGAACCATGCCACCTTTTGCATTGAGCCTATCTTACCTCCAAACCCATTCTTCACTATCTTTGCTGTGCAGCCATATCCTAAACACACCCACCCGGTTCCTGAATCAAAGGAAAAAGAATAAAAATGGAAAGAAGAGGGGGACTGAGCCAGAAGGACGAAGCAGAGAGGGAAAGGGGGGACCGAGTCGCGGCAGAGGAGAGGAGGGAGTTCGCTGTCGCGCCGCCACGTCGCCACCGCCGAAGCTTCCTGTGACGCCTGTCAAACCATCACCGCCACTGTGCCATGGAGAAGAGAGAGTGACGCGAAGGAGGGAGATGAGGCCTCACTGTCGTCGCGCTCTGCCGCACGCGAGGAGCGCCACCGTTGAAGCCGTGCCTTTCGTCCCTGCCCAGTCGTGACTCCGCCATCCTGCGCCACCGTGGGTCCATTGTTGCCGAACCAGACAGAGGAAAGAGGGAGACTCTTCCGCGGCGTCACCACGCCGGACCGCCGCACGTGTGGAACCGGGCTGTCGCTGCATTTCCCATCGCCGAGGAGAGAGCCTAGAGGAGAGAGAGAGGTCGCGCGATGTTGAGGGTGGAAGATGCGGACCAGTGGCGCGTGCGGGACGCGACCCACTGCGCGGAGCTATCGCCGCCGTTTCTGCCGCCGGCAAGCCTCGGTTAGCATCGTCGGAGCTTTCGCCCGTTTCTGTCACTGGGGAACCTTGCTGCCGTCGTCGGAAAACCCCGCTGCCGTTGCCGGAAAACTCTGCCGGTAAGGTCTTGTTAATGGATCCTGTTTCTTTTGAATTTTGAGAATACCATAGTCATGGCTTGTTGCTGCAGCGGTCATCTGAGTCGCGTGGAGGGAGAAAGAGCCATTGGGTGTCGCCGCTGCCTCTATCGCCGGAAACAGCCACCGAGTTCTCTGTTTTGGTAAGAATTTCTGAGTCGAAAGGCCTTCAGTCGCTGCTCTGTAAACTTATGCTGAGGCATTGCGGTGTTGTCCATCATAGGGTTGTGGATTCGTGCTTGCATTTCGTGCTCGGAGTTGCAGTTGCCTCGTTTTGTCATCCCAGTAGGTATTTATGTTTCGAAAAGCCTCGCGTTAGTATTTGGTTGTTTAATTAATGAATATGAGTCTTGGTAATGTGGGATCGAGTCCTGATTATTATATGTTGCGATTAGTGTTGCTATGGCTATTGCGAAGGTATATTGGTTGGTTCTGGATTGAACCGTGAGCCGGAATGGCTGTGTATGATATGAATATTGGCTGGTTCTGGACTGAACCGTCAGCCGGGTTGGCGATGCACGACAGAGGGACAATCCAATGGTTAGCTACCAGGACTTGTCGGGTTGGCTCTATAACCGACAGATGATATCATCAGCCACTAGGGACAGGCATGCATCATATGCATTTGTGTGACATTGGTTGGGTGTGCATATTATACTTGGTTTGCCTATGTGATTAATTGCTAACTGTTCTACTTGTAATAACTGTTTGTTTGTGCTTGAACTTCCTGTCTGTGTTTGCATCTGGGACTCTGTTGGATTGTGGTGATTAGTTGTTGGTTGGATTGTTTGGGCCTAGGGCCGTGGTTGGAAAGAGATGAACTGATGGTTCATTTCGGTTTTTGTGTTTCTGGTTTGGAATAAAATTATGAAAGGCTATTTTGGTTCCGCATAGATAAACCGTTTTGAAAGGCTTTTGAGTTTTGAGAATTGAACGGCTTTTCTTTCCGAAAAGATTTCCGACTTTACTTTCATTGTAAACCGTTGTTTTTGAAAAGAGGCATAAGACGGTTATGAATCACTGGTGCGGTTATCTTCATGTATCCTATTATAGTAATTCCCAAAAACCCTCTACTGAGAACCCTTTCGAGGATGATGTTCTCACCCCCCTACATTTTTTCCCTTTCAGGATATGGGCGCAGAAGTTACGAAGAGTTTATTTAGTTGTTGTTGAGATGCTCTGTATTGTTTTAGTTTTGGTTTATTGTACCCTCGCCTTTATCTTGATATATTCTATAAGAGGGATAGGAATTGTATTGGTTAATGTTTGTAATAATATTTATATATATGTATGTATATATATATGGATGTACTCTTTATGAGTTTCTGTAAGTTGTATGGATGTACGTTGTATATCAAAAGTATTTTTGGAAGCGGTACTGCGGTTTAAAGTTTCAAACAGGCTCATATTTTAGTATTAAATATTATAAGTGTCGTCGTAATGTCCGAGCTATCAGAGTCGCGCAGCCGGAAGTGTGAGCTTTGGTAGTTAGGATGTTACAAAATTCTAATTTGATGTCTGATATTTTAAATATTTTATTTTAGTGCAAAATAATTTTGCACGAGTTTAATATTTTTTCACTCTTAAAATTTGATACAAATTCTTTGTATCAGGAAATATTTTGTATTAGACTATTGAGATTTAAAGTACTTAATTATGCACTAAAATGTTATGCATTTATTAGAGTTTATCAAGGTTTCTTTTTATATTAACCTTTGATTTCTATATAATGTAATCAAATGGTCTATATAAATATGGAATATTGTATAAGCAGATAATTGTTGTGCTCATTTAAAAGATACCCTCTTCTTTAGTGGATAAATTTGATGATTCATATTTTCATATTTTATTTTGATTCTTTTTTTTTGTTTAGAAAGCCATTTTTTAAATACAGTTATTTTGTTTGATATGAAAAAGTTATTTCATTACGTGGTTTTGAAAATATTCAATCTTATTAAAAATATTAGTTATTTACTCTTTTTAACTTGATATTGTTTTTTCCAAAAAAAAAGATAAAAAAAGTATATCCTTAATATATTAATAAGAATAAAATATGACCAGTTTATTAATAAAAAATAATTATTTATCTTTTGTTAGAAAAAAAAGTCAGATGATATCAATGGAAATTTGATTTTACTCTGTCAAAAAAATTTTGATTATAATCTAGATTATATCTTTTGTTAGAAAAAAAATTCTTGGTGCCTTCTGTCTTCTATTTTTTTATTATTATTTTGGTTTTAATATTTAGGCCAAATTCTAATTTGATGTCTGATATTTTAAATATGTTATTTTAGTGCAGAATAATTTTGCACAAGTATAATATTATTTCACTCTTAAATTTGGTACAAATTCTATGTATTAGGAAATATTTTGTATTAGACTATTGATATTTAAAATACTTAATTAAGCACTAAAATGTTATGCATTTATTAGAGTCCATCAATGTTCTTTTTTTATATTAACCTTTGATTTCTATATAATGTAATCAAATGGTCTATATAAATATGGGATATTGTATTGTATAATCAGATAATTATTGTGCTCATTTAAAAGATACCCTCTTCTTTAATTGATAAATTTGACGATTCATATTTTCATATTTTATTTTGATTCTTTTTTTTTTAGTTTAAAAAGCCATTTTTTAAATACAGTTATTTTGTTTAATATGAAAAAGTTATTTCATTACGTGGTTTTGAAAATATTCAATTTTATTAAAAAACTTAGTTATTTACTTTTTTTAACTTGATATTATTTTTTCCAAAAAAAGATAAAGAAAGTATATCCTTAATATATTAATAAGAATAAAATATGACCAGTTTATTAATAAAAAAATAATTATTTTCTTTTGTTTAGAAAAAAAGTCAGATGATATCAATGCAAATTTGATTTTACTTTGTCAAAAAAATTTTGATTATAATCTAGATTATATCTTTTGTTAGAAAAAAAATTTCTTGGTGCCTTCCATCTTCTATTTATTTATTATTATTTTAGTTTTAATATTTAGGTCAAATTCTAATTTCATGTCTGATATTTTAAATATTTTATTTTAGTGCAGAATAATTTTACACAAGTTTAATATTATTTCACTCTTAAATTTGGTACAAATTCTATGTATTAGGAAATATTTTGTATTAGACTATTGAAATTTAAAGTACTTAATTATGCAGTAAAATGTTATGCATTTATTAGAGTTTATCAATGTTCTTCTTTTATATTAACCTTTAATTTCTATATAATGTAATCAAATGGTCTATATAAATATGGGATATTGTATAAGCAGATAATTGTTGTCCTCATTTAAAAGATACCATCTTCTTTAGTGGATAAATCTGACGATTCATATTTTCATATTTTATTTTGATTTTTTTTTTAGTTTAAAAAGCCATTTTTTAAATATAGTTATTTTGTTTGATATGAAAAAGTTATTTCATTACATGCTTTTGAAAATATTCAATTTTATTAAAAAACTTACTTATTTACTTTTTTTAATTTGATATTATTTTTTTCAAAAAAAGATAAAGAAAGTATATTCTTAATATATTAATAAGAACAAAATATGACCATTTTATTAATAAAAACAATTATTTATCTTTTGTTAGAAAGAAAAGTCAAATCATATCAATGCAAATTTGATTTTAAATTGTCAAAAAAAATTGATTTTAATGTAAATTATATCTTTTGTTAGAAAAAAATTTCTTGGTGCCTTCTGTCTTCTATTTTTTATTATTATTTTGGTTCTAATATTTAGGTCAAATTCTAATTTTATGTTTGATATTTTAAATATTTTATTTTAGTGCAGAATAATTTTGCACGAGTTTAATATTCTTAAATTTGATACAAATTCTTTGTATTAGGAAATATTTTGTATTAGGCTATTGAGATTTAAAGTACTTAATTATGCACAAAAATATTATACATTTATTAGAGTCTATCAATGTTTTTCTTTTATATTAACCTTTGATTTCTATATAATATAATCAATTGGTCTATATTAATATGAGATATTCTATAAGCAGATAATTGTTGTGCTCATTTAAAAGATACCCTCTTCTTAATTTATTATGTGGTTTTGATGGTATTAAAATTTATTAAAAAACTTGATTATTTATTTTTTTAAA
Source organism: Arachis ipaensis (assembly GCF_000816755.2). NCBI lineage: Eukaryota > Viridiplantae > Streptophyta > Magnoliopsida > Fabales > Fabaceae > Arachis > Arachis ipaensis. Next base: position 42,984,804 of record NC_029787.2, on the reverse strand, counting down.
TCTAATATTGTTTTTTCCAAATAAATTGAAAGAAACTATATTGTTAATATATCAATAAAAATAAAATATCATAATTTTATTAATGAAAAATAATTATTTATCTTTTTATACAAAAAATAGTCACATGATACCAGTGCAAATTTGATTTTAATTTGTCATACAAAAATTTCGTGAAAATCTAAATTATACTCTATGCATATAATTTTATTTTATTTTTGCTATTTCTAACATATATATTTAAGTAATAAATATATTATTAGTAATAAGTTTTTTATAATGTCATATGTCAATTTTTTCTTGGCACCTCTTAACATACTTGGTTGCAGAATTTTGTTTTTATTAATATAATCCTCTCAATTTAACCATAACCCTAATTAAAGTAAGATAATGTGAGTTAACTAATTTTGTTTTGCCAAACTCATCACTTTCTCCCTAAAAGACCTTTCGAGCTCACCCCATCTTCTTCATCCCTAACCTCAGTCCATCCGTCGCACCATTTCCTTATCGGCTCCCTCGACTGAGGTTTCTTCTTCTCTCCTGGGTTTTGGCCACATGCAGAGAAGGTATGGGTATCTCTGCGATTCCATTCGATTCGACCACGAAGGTGTTGTTCTGTTGGTTTCGTCTGTTCTGTCTCCCCAAGGTTCCTCTGTCTCTGTCTCTGTCTCTGGATCATACGTCATTCTCCATCTCCATTTCTCTGTTTTGGATAGCAGATGTCACCACCGCGGTTCAAGAGGTATATGTGGTCTATGGTTCCATTCTCCTCCTTTTCAATCGTTCTGGTTTCCTTCTCCAGTTTCAATTTTTTTCTGTTAATTGTTACTGTTTTCTTAATCCATCGTTTAATTTTGAGTTGTTTGGTTTCTGATTTAATCATGGTGATTGTTACTTGTTTTTCTAAATCAATGGTTCTCTCCTATGTTTGTGCTTTTGGTGTTTCGGGAAAATAATTTTCTTCTTGGGGGTTTTGCTGATTATAATTTATATAATTTTCTTTCTGCTATTGGACTGAAGTTAACTGTAGTGTTAGGTATTCTTGACTGATGAAATTCTATTTTTGCTTTATTGTGAATTGTCAAATCAACTATATGTGGTAGGTATTTGGTAATTTGTAACAGGCCTCTTCCCACATTATTTTTGCTCTTTTCCCATGAGTATTTGGTTACTTGTGATATCTTCCTAAATGATATGTGTAGGGATATCAATCTATATATGCCTATTAGTCTATCTCTGTCCCATATGTGAAGCTTTCATTGTAAGCTTTAGTGTTTGTTAACTTTGGGAGTTTATAACTCCAACTCATCTATTTATCTTCTCATCTTAGTTCTGAAATTTTCTCTGTATATTTTCTCCTTTTGGTGTTCTTATCCTATATATGTTGGGAATGAATAACCGTGTTGATCTGGTGGAGAAAATCACTCCCTGGAGAGAATCATGGAAAGTGCATGTTAAAGTTGTGAAGTTGTGGTACCACAAGAATCCTGCTTTGGATGCTTCTCAAAATCTGTTGCATATAGTCTTAATGGATGAGAAGGTCAGTTTTATTTTATGCTAGTATTTCCTTAAGTTGTTGCCAATTTTCTTTTTTCTTTTTTTTAAGTATGCAGAAGGGAATTTTTATTCTTGGTTGCAAAGTGATGTGTTTTTGTTGTTTTAATTTTTTAATCAATTGTTTTTATGTTGTTTGGATACCTAAATTTGTTAATAAATTCAAAATATGAACCATTTTTTTCAATTGCAGTTACACAAGATCCAAGCAACGATTAGAGATCAGCTTATATCAAAGTTTGCTGTGTCTCTAAAGGAAGGGGATCTGTATTTGATGACCCATTTTACAGTTGTACCAAACACTGGTTTAAACAGAGTGACCAAACATCGGTTCAGACTTTTGTTCCAATACAAGACCTCTGTTGTTTCGGTGGTATCTCCAAAGATACCTCATTTCGGTTTGTGTTTTACATCAATAGATGAAATTGATCAAATGACAAAGGACCACAATTTCCTCATTGGTTTGTACAAGTTTCTTGCTGTACCCTTTTAGGATCATAATATTATGTTTTAACAAGTGTGGTTTCTAATTCAAATTTGTATATGTTTCAATCTAATTATTAGACTTTGTTGGGATCATTACTGGTGTTTGAAAAGAAAGAGATGTAGCATCATATGGGAAGCTGATCAAAGCAGTTGTACTAGAAGTTTTTACTCATGGGTAATATGTCTCTGACTTTCTCCCATATCAGTAGTTATCTTCTATTCATTCAATTTTTTTTTTGTTCCAGCCTTTATGTTTATAACAATAAATATATAGTTTGATCCTTTTGATCTTTTGAAACTTATTTCTCCAGCAAAAAGGTCCAATGCAATGTATTTGGAAATTCTTGTGATCTGTTGGAATATGATAACTTACAAAAATATCCAAGATCTCCGATGATTGTCCTCGAGTCTTTTAAAATCAAAGCAATTGAAGGTTAGTTTCAGGCATATTCAGTTAATTTTTACTCTAATATTTACTTTTCTGATTTCTGACCTTTTAATTCAAATATGGTTTGAGGCTAATAGAGTAGGATTCTTGCATGCATGTGGAGTAATTCTACAGAATGTGATAAATGTCTCTAGGTTATTCATTAATCCCGACATTCCTGAGTCTGTTGAGTTCCTAAGCAGGTTAGTTGTGATAAGAATATTGTAGAGCTACAAGCTGCTTTGGTTATTTTGTTGGTATTCATCTATATGTGTTGTGTTATGAAGATTAGTTATTGTGTCTTTTATGTAGATTTAGTGTAGCCAATTATGGATTCTCAAGACTTGTGACCAATGACCTTGGATACTTAATTTCTAAAGTTGAGGGTGATTATTTCAATCCCAAAAAGATCAGTAATATTCAAGATCTTGATGTAGATAATAGGGTACTATTTTAGATTGGCAAACTCTCCATTTAATACTTAAACTTCAAGTTCTTAAACATGTGTGTTGGGTTTATATCATTGTTTTTAAAATTTTACAGGATGCTCGTTACTTTGTTATTGGGATAATTAAGGAAGTTATGGATGAACCAGATTGGTGGTACTACTCATGTGTATGTGGTCATGCCGTTGTTGACTATGAGGATCTCTTCCTTTGTGATGCTTGTGGTTCATGTGTTGAACATGTTATGGTCAAGTAAGGTTCATATGTAACTCTACTATGTAATAGATTAATTCTCAATCTTTTGGATTTTTGGTTGGTTCTTTGTTATGCGTCACTGTATGTGTTGTTAAGCAGATTTAATTTCTTGGTTTTAGTTATCATTCTTGGTTGTTAATTGTGTTAGATATAGGATTCGGGTAAAGATTCACCATGCTGGGTGTGATGTTTTGTTTGTTCTGCTTGATAATGCGGCAACGAAACTATTTAGAAAAACCTGTTCTGAAGCATTTCTCAGGATAGACAAAGAATTCCCTGTTGATCCTAGTGTGCTTGCAGTATGAACTCTTTCATATTGAACCTCATTTAATCTTTATTATTTTTTTTGTGTTCAAATTTATTGATTCTTTTATATTAAACTCCCAAGGTCTGTCGGTCATATTCTCCACAAATGTTTGGTGATGTTGTTGGAGAGGAGAAAATTTTCAAGGTTGAAATCCTTTCTGTAGTTGATCCAGATTACTCCGGGTCCTTTAAAATTGTAAATGTCTTTAGTGATAATCCGGAACCAGCTGCAACCGATGATTATATGAATGTATGATTTCTCACCCTATGTTACAACATGTTCATGCATTTTTCTTTTTTCTGAATCAATGCATTCGATACTTATTCTAACCAAATTATCCCAGGCAAGGCTTCACGATCCGATTTTTCCACCAATCTATGATGCCTATTTGCAGTATGCAACTAGGGAAGATTACAAGAATCAAGTAGTGTGTGATAATTCTATTCAATCAGAAACTATTGAAGATATTATTATTGATCTTATTTCACCCAATCGCTGCTACTTTGATGTTGAGAATGTATATTTTTTTCTCATTTGTGATAAAATCTCTTAGTTCTTTCTTTTTTGTTATTCTTGTTATATGATATGCTGAAAAGTCAGTAATTGATAGTTTTGTAAATTATTTGAAATTTGAAATGCTGTATTAATTTTTTCTTTGCTGGCAGGGTGGTTTCGTTTTTATTCTGGGAACTATATCATCTGTTTTCAAGAATCATAAGTGGTGGTTCTCAACTTATTTATGTGGTTCTCTTGTGTCAGCTAATAAACAAATTTTATCATGTGATCTATGTCAGCTTCAATGCATTGATGCTGTCCCAAGGTGTTTTGTTCTTTAGTTTTATTCTGTTTTCGTAACTAATTATTATTTTATGTTAACTCAAAATTTTCTTATTTTCTCATGGTTTTCAAGATTCTGCTTGAAGATTGTAGTGTCTCATGCAAATGACAACAATATATTTGCTCTTAAAGATCGTGAGGTTGTGCAACCAATAAAGACAAGATGCTCGAGCTTTTTGGATAATCACCCAGAGTTGAATCAGGTTGTCATCCAGCTGTAGTTTTAATTAGTATATAGATATAGATATAGTTTGTTTGTATCTATTGACATTCCTAAGGAAAACCTAAATTATTATTATGCTATTTTTTAACTTTTTTTTTGTTTTTAGGGATCTTATTGCAAAATTGTTCCATTGAAACTCATTTCAAGTCTTTTGCACAAAAAAGTTGTATTCATGTGATGCTAGGCCTGTGGGTTATGAGATGAATCGATCTGTGTATATTGTTCAACAAATTTAGGATGATGCCTCCGTTATTAATGTTTTTGAGGCTGCTGCTGAGATGAATGAGCATAAGGTTTTGTTGCATAGTTTTTATAATTTGTTCAATTATTAGTATTTAAAAATATCAATAACTGAGAGGATTTCAATTTTGTTCAGATTCATGTTCTGGTTGATTCTATGCCTGAAGTTGAAGATGCTTTTAGCCAATATGGAAGCGATCATGAGGCTGTGGAGAATCTAGATGCTTTTTAGTTTAATATGTTAAGATACTACTTTAAGTTGTTGTTGTGGATGATCTTCATGCTTTTTAGTTTAATATGCTCAGATACTACTTTAAATTGTTGTTTGATTTGTAATATAATGTTAGTCTCTTCTCAATTCTAATGTGGATATAACTATGATATTTATATATTTAATGAAATTCCTTTTTTAATTACAACAAAAAAAATATGTGTTTATTTTACCAGTTTCAAATAAACTGGTGCAATAATTAATCAATTATTAATCAGTATTAAAAAAGAAATGATAATTGTGGAAAAAATATAGATACTTTTTAATAAAATAGTTTTCATTACGATTTTTAAATGTATTTAAGCTAAGGTTAAATTTAATTGTTATTAAAAAATATATATCTCTTTAGTTTTTTTTATGTTTTTAATCAAATCCCTTTTTAATTACAAAAAAAGAATATGCGTTTATTTTACCAGTTTCAAATAAATCCATGAAATAATTAATTAATTATTAATCAGTATTAAAAAATGATAAATGAAAAAAAATATAGATACTGGTTAATAAAATGGTTTTCATTACTATTTTTAAATATATTCAACCTAAGATTAAATTTAATTGTTATTAAAAGATATATATCTTATCAGTTTTTTTAATTTTCTTTTTTGGCAAAAAAATGTCAATTCAAGGGCGCCATACTCCCATTAACACATAAGTCATGTTGTTCCTTTTCTTCATTTTCTTCATTTACGGGTCCCTTCCTCTCTTTTTCTTTCTCACTTTGAAACCCGAATTTGTTTTCGTCAACTCAACGATCACTCCCTCACACTCGTCCTCTCCAGAATCAGAAAGCCAAGTACCCAGAGCTGGGAACCGTTCTCTTGAGGTCATCGATTTTGTTTGTTGGTTGTATGATTCAATGAGAGTCGCGATGGATGCTGTTCATCAATCAGGGGGCTTCTGTCTCTTCCAATTATCCCAAAAACAGGTTTTTATACTTATCACAAGGCTTGAAGGACGTTACCTAACATTAATCATAGGTTATTATTTTCCAAACTGATTAATGGGTTTCCCGCAGAATCTAGCGTTTATCATGGGTTCTCCAAAAATGAAAAAAAATTTGCTCCTTTGCAAAGGTGAGACTTCTTCTTCTGTTGCTGATGGGTTTGTCAAAGGCTTGATGAGTCTTATTGTATCTACTATTTGAGAACTGGATTCTTTGGCTATGGTTCTCACTGCCGTTTCAATCATCCGCATGACCGTACGGCAGTAAAAAATTTTGTTCGTTTCATTTTTAAGTTTGGAGAGGGATTTTTGTTGTGTTATTTTTGTGCTTGATGTCATTAATTATTCATGGTTGTACTTTGGATCTGTTAGTTAATTTTGTAGATCCTCTAATTCAGTGCTAATTTGGTTTCATTTTGTAGGTTTAATTGATTGGTTTGGATAAAATATTTTTGCTATTCTTTATCTGAGTTAATCTTCTTGGTTTCTTATTGTCCTCTTCTTGATTTAATGATTGGGCTCAAAAGTTGATTATCAATTTTCAGTTTCAATAATGGAATCTATGTTTCTGATGGGCAATAAGTTGACATGTCTTCTATTTCACCAGTCATACTTATTGGGAATAGTATTATTATATAGTCAAAGATAGGATCAATCAGTAGGTATGGTTTCTTTATAGATTTATAGATAGATAGATAGATGTATATAGATTCATAGATAGGTTGATATGACATATCTATATTATATAGAGGTATGAGTAAATCTAATTTAATTACCTATGAACACATTGAATGTCATATGTCAATCAATCAATCAATCTAGCCAAGGAGTCTAAGAGAAACGTATTCTACAAGCTTTGCCTTACAAACTTGTTCATTCCTCTGGTATAAGTAGTAATGAGGTGATGGAGTATTGTGGAGATTTTTAAAGAGCTATCATTTGTTCCTTACTTGTCTTTTTTCCTTTGCATTCCTTTCTGTTGAGATAAATCTCAGATCCCACACAGTTTTCTGTTGCCGATATTTTTTTCTTTAATTTATTTTTTTCATCCACATTCTTTGATCTTTACTATTTATTTATTGATAAGATAAGTCTTACTATTGATCCTCTTCAGAAAATCTCTCCATGGAAGGAAACTTGGAGTATTGAGGCTAAGATCTTGACCATTTGGGAAGATGCTAGCATTGTTAATGAAAATATGCAGAAACTCTTACATGTGGTGTTGATGGATAAGCATGTGAGTATGTGTATTTTAAAAACTATGTGTGTGTGTGCGCGCGCGCGCGCGTGTGCTATCAAAAATTCAGTTTTTACTTAACTAAATTGTGTATTTTAAAATTGTGTATGTGATCAGTTTTAGCATGTAATATGTCATGGTATGATATTTAGAAATGGTCATATGATTTTTTTCTTCTTTTTTAATTTCCAGCACGACAAGGTCCAGGCAACTGTTGAGGATGATTTGATCACAACTTTTATTCATCAGTTAAAAGAAGGACATGTATTCATTATTTCCGACTTCAAAGTGATACCTAATGGTGGATTGGTTAGGGTTACAAGACATCGATTCCGCATCCTTTTCAAGTGTAGTACCTCTGTTGTTGCAGCTGCAAATAGAGTCATACCTAATCCTGGTTTAAGTTTAACCTTTATGGACGAGATTCTTCAAAAGCGCACTGATTATGAGTACTTAATAGGTAAGTTTTCCTTTTTCAAATTTGACCCGGAATAAAGGTGTTTTAAAGTGAGATTAATAACAGCTCAATGAAATGTCTTATGGTATTGTATCCCGTGGTTTAATCTTTTCTGCTATAATATGATTAAACAGATTTTGTTGGGGTCTTGTGCGGATTGAAAAGGAAAACGGATGTTGAGTGTAATGGAAAGATATTGAAAGTTATTGTCCTTGAAGTTTTTGCTGATGGGTATGCATTGCCTTTCTGTTTTTCATTCTATTTTTAAATTATGTTATGCCTGTTTTTCATTTTTTTTATTATTGTTGAATTATTCTATTGTTGTCGCTCATTTATTATAATGATTACCCAGGAAGAAAATTCCCTGTAATCTTGTTGGTGACTGTTCTGCTCTTATGGACATCAATAGTTTGAAAAAGTATCAGAGACCACCAGTTCTTATTTTGCAATCTTTCAAGATCAAAGTCAATGGAAGTGAAAAGTTGTCCATGTTGCACACATGTCTGAGTTTGATTTGTTTATATATTTTTGTTTACCAATGAATTGTTTCTTTGTGACTTACTTTCTTCTTATTGTGTTTTGTGATTTGTAGATAAAGTTAGTCTCCAAAATGTGATCAATGTTTCTCAGATTTCAATCAACCCTGATATGCAGGAAACTGTGAATTTTCTGAATGAGTTAGTTCGATTCAATTCTCCTGAAATTTTGTCCTACTGAACTGAAAATTTCTGCCTTTCTCTCCATCCCTCACTTGCTCACTCTCTCTCTATTGCTCAGTTTCTCACTCTCTCTCTCTCTCTCTATTGCTCTCTCTCTCTCTCTCTCTCTCTCTCTCTCTCTCTCTTTCTCTCTAGCTATTTTCCTGAAATTGTTTTACTCTAATATTATTTTTTTCATAGATACCATATCGCAAGCCACCATTTCAGTAGACTGAGTAGTAATGAGATTGGGGATTTAGTATGTGTAATCGATGATGAATCTTTTGACTGGAAGCTAATACAGACTATTGTTAATCTTAAGGGAAACAATGAGGTGTATACTATTAGGTTTTTAACATGTTTTAGTGCTATGTAAGAAGTACTCATGTTAATCGATTTTTCCATATTATAGACATGCTTTGTCCATTCAATTCATAAATTTTTTTGTTTTAATAAGATGGACAATTCTTTGTGGTTGGAAAAATTAAAGAGATTGTTGAAGATCCAGAGTGGTGGGTCTTTTCTTGTGTTTGTGGTCATCCAATTGTAGGTGATGATAATGTGTTTCATTGTCAGCTGTGTGGCAGAGAGGTCCAGCATTTTATGACCAGGTAAATCCAAGTTATGATTTAGAAAATTTCTTTCATCTGTTCTAATTCAATAATATAAGTAAGCTTCACGTATCACCTTCTTGTGAAACTCACAAATAGATTAATCTGATGTTTACTTTCTTGGTTATAGTTACAAGATTAAGATACTTGTTGAAGATGGTACTTCTTGTGGAATGTTTGTGTTGTTAGACAGTGCAGCCACTAAGCTATTGGGAGAACCTGTTCTGATGTGTTTTTGTTGTTAGAAGATGAAATGAAGGTATGGTTAATGTTCTTAAGTTTTATTTCTGTATACTGTATCAATAAGTATTTCTTATTCTTTAATTTCCTCCATTAATTAGTGATTATTTTTCAATATTTATGACAGAAATTTGAGCACCCATACTGTCCACAGTTTTTTCATCAACCCATTGGAAAAGAGATTGTTTTCAAAGTTCAAGCAAAGCGGATTAACAGTCCCGGTTATTGCGGTACATTTAAAATCATCAATGTCATTAGTGATGCACGTTTTTTCAACAAACTTCAGTCTGATCAGTGCATCAAGGTTAGTACTCTCTCTTTATGTTAGATATTAATGAATTAGAGGAATCATTTTTAGATATAGTTTGTTGATCCTCAGTTTCTAATTCTTTGGCTGTTCTTTTGCATGCTATCCTTTACATGCCAACATGATTTTGCCTCATACTTTACAAAGTTGGCTTCGTTTTGTAATTCATGTTTTGCTTCCAAATTTTAAGGACGTTATTCTGATTCGGCCTTTAGCCCAATACTTGAAGACTTTTCTCAGTGTGGACAACTTAGAAGTTATGACAACCAAGTCATATCTGGTGTTCCAATACAACTGCATAGCATTAAAGAGATGCTTGCTGACATTCTTTATGCTAAAATATATTCTTCTGCATCAAGAAATGTTAGTATTTATGTTTATGTTCTCAACCGTCTGAACTGTGTTTCAGCATGTGTAGTATGATAAAACATGTATCATAATATACCAATTACTGTTTCTCTACAGGATCATATTTGTTTCTTGATCGATGAGATTATTGATGTGCTGAAACATCAGAAGTGGTGGTACTACTGTTGTTTGTGTAATGCACCTGTTTGTCATGTTGGGAATTTATTTTATTGTTATCTGTGTAGAGTTGAGTGTGTTGATGCCATAAGAAGGTATCTATTTTATCTCTGAGCTTTTGGTACCAGTTTTCTTTTTGCTTTATTGCATCTTCCACATCTATTTCTCAGTGTATATTTTGCTTTTGTTTACATTATTTATGTATTGCATCAAAATTATTGTTTTCCATTCAAATAGCAGCAATATTTTCAAACTTGAGGATGATGAGGTGATGCAAATACTCAAAAAGAGTTGCTCAGAATTTTTGATAGACGAAGGAAATTCCTCCCAAGTAATCATTTTGGTTTTAATTTAGTTTAATTGTCTTTGTTTTCAGTTTAGTGTTTATGATTCAGGTATGTGAATTTTGCTAGTGTACCTATTCTTTTTTTCCCTTAGTCAAAGGATGATTACACTATTCCGAATAGCATGATTTCTCAGTTGATGAACAAGAAAATTGTATTCATAGTGGATCCTAGACCCATTGGATATGAATTGAATACACCTCTTCATGTTGTTCGTGCAATATGTGATGATATTGATATTGTGAGGTTTTTGGAGGACTCCATCCATGATAATCAACAGCAGGTGATAACATTACTATGTAAATCTGATGTTGAGTTATCCCACTTTGTTTCTGATCAAGTTAACCTCAATTGGCTATATTGATTTGTGTTTTTTCATGCGTGATGTGTTAAGTGTTACTGATGTTATTCCTCTCTTGTTCCATTTAGAAATTTCATCTCGATCCCTTTGTTCCTCATTTTGCTTTCGAATTTAAGAATTTAGTTGAGTTTCACTCCAATACAAGCATTCAATGTTCGTCGAGCTCAAGTGCTCCTGTGCGTCAGGCTTCACCGATTTCTGTTCTGAAGTGGAATTGTTGGGTATTTCTTGAGCTAATGAACTTTGATTCTTTATCTCTTAGTAAACTATGTTTACAGTAATATGTATATGCATACATGTATATCGCTTAAATTTTGTTTCTTTATTCGTTTAATATTTCTTTTATTAGTCTTCAAATTTTTATCACAACTGATTTCTTTCTCATCTCAATTTATTTTTTTTGGGCTTTTGCATTTCTTCTTCTTATATTTTACTGTGTTCTCTGTAGACTGTTAACCATGATTTTCATGCAAGAATCTCGTCCTCACAAGGTTCCAATTTAGTTGGGAATCATCAGCCTCACTATTAGGGAAGAGCTTCGGAGTGCCTTTGAACAATGTGAAAATACTGGCAACGCTGTTGAAAGGATGGATGAATATAGTGGCTAATCATTTGTTACATTACAATATATATATATATATATATATATATAATATAATATAATATAATATAATTCCAAGCCTCTAAAGAATTGTTAGAATTTTGCTTAGTTGTGTTAAGTATTTGGAAAATTGGTAAAGTATGTTGTCAACAGATCTATTTTGGTATGTAATTATCAACTCATTTTTTGGAGTTGTGATCTTTATGAAACTTATTGTTCTCTTTCTTATGCTTAAATTTGTATGTGTGAGTATGTTTCTCTGTGTTTTTGAATAAAGCATGGTTATTATATATAGACCTGAGCTTTGTTTGGTATATATATATTTGTTTTCTTATAAGTTATTAAAATGTATGGAATAATTTAAATAATGAACCCCAAAATCATTTAAAAAATGTATTTTTTTCAATCGTGTTATAATTTTATATTTAGATATCTCATATAAAAAGATATTTTTAAGTAAAATTGGTTAAAGGTATTTTTTATTTATTTATCATGTGAAAATATATATTTCAAAAAAAATTAAAAATATAAATTTGAACTCCTCTTATACATCTTCATCTACCAACACATTACATTATAAAAATTAGTAAATTAGCATTTATTTGAAACAAAATTAAGCAAATCATAGAAAACACGATGATGAAACCAATACTGTTCTGAGGGGTCGTTCGAGACAGAAAATGTCGATGGAAGTCAGACACCTTGATGCACAATGTACCCAGATGGAAAAAACTGGGATAATCCAAGAAAGGATCCAAAAACACGAACTGGATGGGGATAAAGAAAACTGGGTTGAAGATCAGGATTTCAGAGTGACACCAACACCGTGCAGAGAGAAACCGAGAAAAAGGACAGAAAGATAGGTCACACGGTGGAGATGGAAGAATCGGGATCACAACACCTACAGAGAAGATCGAGGCAGGAAGGCGAGAGTGGCAACAGCTAGCAAAAGGAGAAACCATAATCAAATTAACAGGAAATTCCAAAGAATGAAGTGAAAACCCTAAAAATTTATAAAATGCACAAACCACATGCAACAAACAATTTAACAGCTAGCAAAAAGGAGAAACCATAATCAAATTAACAGAGGGAAGCACATGCGTGTTGAGGTGGGGTTGCCACGCTGGAGGAGAGGTGCCACCTGGGATAGGAACCGGCCTGGAATGCGGGGAGGTCTCCAGCTCGGAGATGAAACCACGGCTATCTAGTGTATAATGATATTTGTTTTCTTATAAGTTATTAAAATGTATGGAATAATTTAAATAATGAATCCCAAAATCATTTAAAAAATGTATTTTTTTTAATCGTGTTATAATTTTATATTTAGATATCTCATATAAAAAATATTTTTAAGTAAAATTGGTTAAAGGTATTTTTTATTTATTTATCATGTGAAAATGTATATTTCAAAAAAAAATTAAAAATATAAATTTGAACTTCTCAAAAAAAATTATAATGAATTTTTTAGTAATTTTACTTTTATTATTAGAAATTTATCAACTGCACTAAAACGTAAGTAAAAATATATTTTTCATCCATTTTTTTTTTCGATTTAGTCATCCCTAATCAAATACTTAGTTGCTTCTATTAGTTTATTGATATATTTAACATAGTTATCTATCTTACTACTTTAATAGTGTAAAGATAGATATTTTTTCATAAAAAAAGGTTAAAAATTTCTAGGATACTGGATGGATTAGATCAATAGATGTGGACCGCACGATGGAGTTAGAATGAATCTGATTGGGGAACAGGGGTGTTCCATTGGGAAGACATTATCTCTTCCTCACTATCTGTTTTCTTCGTCAAGCCGATTCTGATTCGGAGCCTTCTCAGTCACATATCTCTTCTCACTCTCTCTGGAATTCGGGCGAAGATAGAGTCCGATCGGAAGAGGAAGAAGTCTCCGGTGGTGCCGGCGGAGCAGAAGGAGAAGCATAAGCCGTATTTGAACAAAAGGAAGAAGATGTCGTACTGTGGCAATAGCGACGGTGGTGATGGAGCTGAGGTTAGGGCATCCCACATACTGGTGAAGCTCCAAGGTTCCTCACTACTTTCCTTGCGGAGCAGAAGGAGAAGCATAAGCAGCATTTGAACAAGACGAACAAGATGTGATACTGTGGCAGCAGTGACGATCGTGATGAAGGTGAGGTTAGGTATCACAAAAATATCTATTTACTCAGTAGAGGAAGTGAAAAAGTGTTGTTAACATTTCCTATTATGTTTAGATCTTGCTTGAGCAATTAGATATCATTATGAATTGTCGTTGTTCAGTCTGCAATTTCTTATTTGTTAGGAACTTATCACGGTAAATAGCTCACTCCCAATTTGTTTTGTAGAATACTTCAAATACTGCTAGAGGATGGGAACCATCTTGATAAATTTGGTTGTTAAAGGGGTGTTTTCATTTGTACTGGTATGTGATCAATTGAGATTTGTGTTGGAACTATTCTAAAATTCCAAAGGGCATTGTGTTTGAATTTGGATGGCTTCGTTTGTTACTTTCTTACCTTTTGGACTGATGCTTTTTTTTCCTTCTGGTTGTGAGTTAGTTGTGTGTTTTGAGAATCAGTCTTATGCTTATTAATTATTGAGATGAAATACTGGTTTATGAATTCAGTGAGTCAAGTAGAGGATATGGGAACTACAGCTGCTGGATATAACAGAGTAGTAGAAGAGAATGGAAAATTATTTATCATGGTTCAAGATCTGAAAGGTTTAATTTTTAATTGTTTATTTAATTAATGGCCATTTTCTCTTTATACATTATTGAGCAAAGTTAATGTTGTCCAACTTTTCAGATCCAAATTATAGGTAATATTCGAGTTTACTACAGAATCAGACCCACATTCCAGGCTGAATCCAAGAATTTTATTGATTTCATTGGGGAGGATGGTTCTGTATTCAATTTAGATCCATCCAAAACATTGAAAGATGGAAGGAAAGTTTTTCACTTCAATTGGATTTTTGGTGCAAAGGCTGGCTAAGGTAGAGTTCCACATGCTGATTATAGAAATTCTCCTCCCCTTCCCTCTCTTTTACATCATCTTATTGAAATTTATTCTAACTTTGTACACAGATGAGATTTTTAAGGACACAGACCTGTTAATTAGATCCCTGATGGATGGATATAATGTTTGTATTTTCACATATGGTGAAACTAGATTTGGGAAGACATACACCATAGTAAGATAAAAGAAGTATGATACACATTCCATTATTTATTCCATACATTAATTAACGCAGACACAGACCAATGAAATAAGAAGCAATCTCTACTTACTATATATGCAAACTTAAACCAATTATATATCCATCTAATTTTTTTTCTTGTTTCTTTTGGTAGAGTGGTCCATCAGGTTGAACCTCTAAGGATATGGGGATCAATTATGTTCCTATTAACTATTTGTTTCAAATGTGTAATGACAGGAAAGACATTATGACATATGACATTTATGTTCAAATGGTTGGGATTTACAATGAACAAGTTAGAGACCTACTTGCTGAGGACAAAACAGATAATAAATTAGAGATTAGGAGCTACAATGATGATGGATTGAGTCTTTCTGATGCTACATTGAGTCCGGTGACATCTAGAAGTGATGTTTTGACCCTGATGAAACTCGGTGAGGTCAAGTGTGCTGTCAGTTCCACTGCACTGAACAATAGGAGTAGTTGTTCCCACGGGTAATTTTTTAAATTTTTTCAGGTTTGTTCTGTTCCATGATACTCTCTATTTAATTTTCTGGCTAGATGAGGTTGCTTTCATGTGGTTAGACATCAAAAGAAGAAAATGAAATAAATGAGTCTGTAGCTCTATGTGAATTTGCTTATGAATATAACTATTTCATATCAAACTAATTATGCCTATTATAATTGATTAAGCTTTATTCATTGTATAATTCAGTGGTATGTCTGTCTTCGCAGAAAATCATCAACAGCAGCCAGAGCAACTAATAGGCTTTCCATATAAAAATGGTGTTGTTTCTAAGCCAGAACAATTAATAGACTTTGTACATAAGAATGATGGTGTGTCTAAGGCAGAACAACTATTAAACTTTGCATTGAAGACTAATGAAGTGTCTAAGCTAGCTGAATCGAATGGATTTAGGATCTCTGTAGCACAGCAGGTCGAGCCAGCACCACCATCTCAACCGCATGTTATAGAGCTGAGTGACAATGAAGTAAAATGATGAAGTAAGTCTTTAATCACCTTGAAATAAGATACTAGGTCTCACAAATAATAAAACTTACAAATTCAAAGGTGATTAGAAATTTACTTTTTCAGTTTTCCGAACCTCCACATTTTAGATTATCTTTTTCCCCTTTCATGACCAGAACTGTTTTACTTTTTCCGTGAACTGTTTCAGTTATAAATTCTAATTTAGGATACAAAAAGATTGGAGCAACTTTACTCTGACCCATTTCTCGGGTTAGTTTAAGATTGCGTTGTTATGGATGCTGAAATGGGTATTGGCTATCGTTTCTGATATTAAAGAAAGCATTCCTATTTTATGTTCAGATAATTTTGAAAGTTAGCCTTCTTTTAAACCAGCTTCTACTTAATGATTTTGGATCACATGCTTTGATGGAGTTTGTTTTTTTTTATTCCTAATTCCTATACCATTATTATAACTATATATTTTCTTTAGACTAGATTATAATTTTACTTCTCACATGATTTAATTTATTTATAAAATTATTTTTGAAAAAATGGCTATTTTAAGTTTTCAAATGTCATCTTAATTTGATAGAAGTTTTAGATTTTATTTTGTACTTGAAGATAATTGATAAATTTAATATTTAATTTTCTTCTTCTTTTTTCTTGGTTTGTGGGTTAATTAGAAACTTTATTCTACAGTACATATAAACAATTAATATCTACAAAAAGTTTATTTTTTTTATGTTATAAAAGTTATTTATTCGGTCGATATAAGAAAAAAGGAAATATTAGTTTAAAAAATTGGTCGGGAGATTTTATTACTGAAAAAAATTTTTACTCATAACATTATTAACAATAATTAACTTTTCTTTTAACAAGTTTCATATTTAAGAGGAAGAACCATATTTTATTATAAAAAATACATTCTTACTTATTTTTTTACTTATATTTGTTAATTTGTATGTTAATCTGTTTTATATTGCCTACAATTTTCGTTAAGTAATTATTTCTTTCATTTTTTCTGTGATTTTCCATCATTTTTTTCTCTAATTATCAATAGAAAATAAAAATGGAAAAATTATGAAAATTAGTTAAACTTTGTGACACATAAAATTTATTGATATCAAAAGTTCTGAAATGAATAGAAAAAATTATATTTACGATATATTTTTCTCAATATTTAGTTATTTTTAGCTATCATAAGTATTAAAAAATTTTCTGATTAATAATTGTGAAATTAATTGTATTGTCTAATGATTCATTTCTCATAACCGTTCTTTTAGTGTCATTTATTTTTAATGAATTATCTACATTATTTTAATTGTAATCTTATATCTTCTATTAGTATTTTTACTTCTTTAATGTTACCAAGGAAAGATTAAAAGACCAAAGGTGCCTCTCTTTTCTCTCACCCCCTCCCTACCCCCACACACACACAATAAAAAAACAAAGTTCACAAACAAGACACACACACGCGAAGAAAAAAAGAAGGTCAAAAAAAAGACCTAACGTCGTCACCGTGCATCCTCTCCCTCTGGGTCTCAGCTCACTCAACCCAGAAAGACACCGCCCTACTTTTTGCATCATTAAACCTCAAATAATCCTACAAGATACAAGCTTGTCGTCATCTCCAGTGGTCCCAGCGTCTCCATTTCTTTGAACAGGTAAATTTTCTGATAATCGAATAACAAGTTAAGCTTTTGTCCTAACTGTTGCAGTCCCAACATAATCTTCTCTTCACTTTTTTTTTCTTTTGATTTTGGCATGCATGTATCATTCAAGGAGACGTTCTTCCCCGATTTAAAAAGAAAGAAAGAAATTTTTGATTTCCAAAACTACTGATCTCTGATACTTGGATATTTCCAACATCTGATTCTTATTAAGTTCTTTTTTTTTATGCTTCTTGTTAGCAGGTTGTCACACGTGGGTAGCTGCTAATTTTGTTAATCAACTTGATTAGGAAGCTACATTTAAGGTAACATACTATAATGTAAGTTATTAACATGAGAGAAGTTCAAAGAATAATAACAGGAAGTTAGTTTTTTTTTTTGTTAATTTCTTTTTAGCAAGTTACTTAATTCAGTTTCAGTGAGGTTGTATTGGCCGTGTGAAATTCGGTAATTTTGGTATTACTATATTGTATGCAATAAGAAAAAATATTAAGCAGATAATTTAAAACATTTTTAAGAGTAAAAAAAAGAAAATCGTATTTATAATTTTTTAATATTGATTCTGGTCTTTTATATTTTAATATTGATCTAATTTTTGTATATTTTCTATTTTTTCATATCGTTTGTAATGCATATTCTAATTAACAAATTCATAATTCATGATTGTTTCATTAAATTATTATTAGTAGTAGTGGTTAGCTTTCTGAAAGTTCTCAACATTATAATTAGGATTAGTAGAAATTTAATTTACTAGAATTAATAACAATATTTTTGTTCGTCTATTTCTTCTTTTGTTTATGAATGGTTGTTGTTCCTTCTTTATGTTTATTCTTTATGTTTCTTGATTCAATTTTATCAGTTATTTTTGTTGAATTTGTTGAAATCTCCTATTAGGGTTTACTTTATTATAATGCTCTCTTTTGCAGTAAGAGACAAGATCTTTTCTTTCTTCTTGAATCTTTATACCAAGCCTCTCTATTTGATAAGTCTGAATGACCATGGATGCCAATAGAGAAGATCCAAACAGGTATGGTGCTGAGCATTAGAGAAGATGTTTTCTTTGCTGCATTTTCAATTCGATTGAAGTCTCATTTACTTTTTCATTCGATATATTTCAGATTAACTTTTGAAAATTTTAATGTCAATTAAATATCGATGTTATGCCATCTATAATTTTTTTAAATTCTTACTCATATATTTTTCATGTTGTAATTTAATTTTATTGGCTTCTCATTTATATGTAGGCCAGATTTCAGAAGTTATTGTAATTTATAAAATATGTTGTGTAGTAGTTTTCTAACGTGGTCTCTTGGGTATTTTTCATTAATGTGCTTTTAGTTTGTTACTATTTTTTTTGTATACTTAGTTAGTTATTTTCTTGGTTAAAAGTCTTAGTCTTAAATTCTAATCTTACCATTATGTGCTAATAGGAGGTTTTTAGCAACCCAACTATACTGGCCCAGCAGAAAAGAACTGATTTTTAGATTTCGCGTTTTCAGTAAGCAGGTAACGAAATATAATGGCCAATGTGCAGTTTTGGGCAGTAGTATCAATCTCAATTAATTAGATTCCTGATTTGACTTTATGTTCTTTAATTTGTTATTTTCTGCATGTCTGAGAGTGATTGCTTTGCCCTTTGTCCCTTTTCTATGGATATTTTGTTTAAATTCATTGAGCTGTTTACTAAATTAGAATCTTCTCAATTATTTATGCTAAAGCTTTCTTCTCATTATAATGTTAGTTCATTTACGTGATTATTGTTCTCTTGTGTTGCTCAGTTGGTAATAATGGTAGATTTAAAATACCTCTCTTTGCTAAATAATTAGGTAAAATTATGTGAAATTTTTTTAGCATGTTTTGTTACATATGAATTAACTTTGGGAAGAAATTTGAATATAGGGTGACAGAGCTCTTCCCCCAAATTTTGTTTCAACTCATGGGGAACGATTAGGGCCAATGTTCTACGTCATTGACGAGTTAGATAATTGTGGTAACTTGCGAGTGAAGCAAGGGAAAAATGAATGATCAATGAGGATCAAAGATGATTATGTGAGATGCGGAGAATGGCGGTGGAAGTGCTTGTTGTGCCATGGGCCGAAGGGCCGTAATTGTTAATGAATTGGCTGGTTATGGATTTAACCGTAAGCCGGATGGCTAGATTATTGCCGTGTTACGGCGGAGCCATGATTATGGCTAAGTATAACTGCATATATGCTGTTGAATGGATTGTGAATGTTTGCACTTCCACCATCGGAGATGAGGGTTTCCCTGGGAGGAAGCAGTGGCTAGCCACCACGTGCTCCAGGTTGAGACTCGAAGCTCTTTTGACCCTATGTCGTAAGAATCTTTAGTCAGTTGCCACTTACGGTTTAGTTTGTTTATAAGCTTTGATATTATCTGGGGGAAGTTCTAGGATTGCCTTCGGCTTTCCTCTATTATTATGTATTATATATGTGGAAGTTGTTACCGTGCTGGGGACCTATGGTTCTCACCCATGCGAATTTTGTGGTTTTCAGATGCAGGACGTGAGGCTTCTCGTTGAGGCATGCTGGGGACTTCTGGATTAGCAAAGATATTTGTTCTCGGGGCTCTGTTTTGGTTTATATGTTTTGCATAGACACTTTTATCTCCATTAAATAATACAAACTGTGATGACTCCTCTTATAGGAGGTTTTGGAGAATAGGTTTCTGTATTTGTATCCCTTTGGATTTTCCTTGGGGTTTTCCGTATTTTTTTATATGTATATATTGCTACGCTCGGACCGGTTATCTTCGCAGCCGGATTTTGAGTCTTGATATTCCTGTTTTTGACACTCTTTATATATATGATCTCGCGTTAGCTTATCCCTGTTCATTACGTTATCGATCGGAGTATTGCGCTTTCGAGTTACGGTTTTTGTTTACCCATTTTTCTATAAAGGCTCCTAGTTATAATCAATTATTCATACTACTAAACGTACTAAATTTTGGTTTTAGAGGTCGTAATACCTTGCCATCTCTGAATTATGACTTAAGCATAAGACTCTGTATGGTAGGGTGTTACACCGTCGATTTTTGGCATCGAAAAAAACGCTTTTTCTTGTAGTGTTTCTTAGGATTTAGATGATTCTTTTTATTAGTTTTGGATGATTACTTTTTCTATGTCTTGTATATTTTTTTTTCTTATGATTTGGATGATTCTTTATCTTATATTTTGGTGCTTTTTGTTTTTTGGAGTTTCGAAATTTTTTTGGAGAGAGGAATTAGTGGTTGCGTAATAAATGGTAAAAGGTGAATTAGAGTAAGAAGATGCCATTAATAATCATTAATTTTGTATCTTTTAAAAAAAATTAAATAACTACTAATTAATGACAATTAATGTTATTAATTAGTATAGAATATAATTCAAAAATATTTGTTGGCTTATTGTTGGTTAGACCCCTCTTAGTTCCCTAGCAGGATTCTATTTCTTTTTATTTGATTTATTCATGCACAATTAACAATAGCTGGATGTTTAATTCACTAAGTATGCAGATGGTTATTTTAATGTTAAGGTTTAGGAGGTAATTTGAGGGGTGGAGTATTTTTTTTACTCTGTTGGGTCAATTTTATAGTACATTGTTCACATTATTTACAAAAATTATTGTTTACCTAACAAGTAATAATAATGCGAATTGATTTTATAACCATTAATTTTTTTTCTCAATTCTTTTAGATACTTCGATTATGGAAGTTGCTTAGGTAGCGTTTGTTTTGAGGTACTGGGACAGAGATTGTGAGATTGGGATTTAATATCATGTTTGTTGGTTCAGAAATTGGTACTAAAATTTCAGTCTCTAACTCTAAAATTTCAGTATTTCAATATCTCCAAAAAGTAGAGACACATACAGAGGATTGAAATTTTTGAAGATAGAAACTGAAAATTTAATAATATTTTATACCTAAAATACCACATTTCAATTAATTAATTTCAATTTTATCGTTTGTGCAAATTAAATTAGAATTTCATTCTTATTTTAATCTCTATCTCCCAATTTACACCAAATACAATACTAAATTATTTCAATTTCTGTCTCAGTCTCTATCTCTCTTCCAAATACTACCTTAAATACAATTTTTAACTGTAAATTTTGTTGAGTTTAATTAGAGAACTAATTTTTTTAATTAATATCAATTAATTTTTTATTTCAAATTTTAAATCATAAATTTTGTATCCTAATGTATCTAATTTATTAAAAGAAGATAAAAATTAATATTTAATTTAAAAAATATAAAAGTAAATAATTTTTAAATATTTAAAACTTATTATAAAAAGTAAGTTTGACAATTTTGACACTAAATTTATAAGCACTAAAAAATTAGTCCAAAAAAAACTATTTGATTCATATATGAATTTGTAATTTATGTCGTTGGATCGTGAGGTTACACTGGCGGATACCTTTAAATTTTTGTCTACTTTAAAGGTAAACAAAGAGAGATTTGCTGATGACCGGTCAGCGGTCCATTATGTGAGTTTAAATTAATCATAAATTTCAATTTTATTTCGTTTTAAGTTCGTTTATTTAACTATTATCCTAATCACAACTAATGTGTGTGACGCAAGATTTGTATCAGCAAAGGTTGGAGGCCGTGACCTAGCAATCTTAGCCGCCCAGTGGAGCCGACGAAGCCGACTCGGAGACCTCAATCGTGGATCCCGACAGGATTTGGCGCGAGATCGCCTCCGAGCCCCACAAGAATCGCCGCTTTGGGTTGGGCTCGTTCTTCACCAACGGCCTCTGCTCCTCCCAGTTGGAGGCTTCCTTTGCCTTTGCTTCTATCACCAGTTCTACTGATCCCTGGAAGTTATCAACCTGAGAGAGGAGGTCCAAAAGCTAATATAGGAGTTTCACCAGCAATAGGAGTAGTCTGAGCAGAGGTATCGAGAGATTCTTACACGCGTTACTGCCAGCTCGGACATCACGGAGAAGCTAGAGTAGCTCGATCGGCTGCAACAGCAGATGGAGGAGTATAGCCAGCAGATGTGCGTTGGAGGCAGTGGCGCTACTAGTTCCAGCAGCGCTACTGGTTCCGGCAGCGACGCTGTTGGTGGGGCACAGCCGGCAACACCTACTCTGTCGTCTCAGCAGAGGGACCACGACGACAATGGCGCCGACGACGACAACGATTATTAGGATCTCTAGCTGTTAGGTTTTTATGTATTTTTGTTTTGTGACATTTTATTGCATTCATACCATTTATTTTTAATAAAATAATTTGTTGATTTCTACTAATTTTAAATTTTTGATAACAATTTCGTTAACCAGAGTTTTAATTCGAGATTAATCCAAAAAAAATTAATAATGTTATCAGCAGATTTACAGTTGAACTCAATTTTGGCGTCATTTTTTTAAATGGTGCCAAAGTTACCGTTGGATTAATCCGACAGTCATCATCAACCCCAGGCTCGACAATCCATTCATAACACCGACGGAAAATTCGGTAATTAACGCCGGATGGAAAAAATTCACCGAAAAGAAATTTTCGGCGCCGTTTATACCGACAACTACAAGACGATGGTAAATCTGACGGTAATTTTTTTAGCGGCGAATTTATTAAATCAATCCAACAATAAATTCGATAGTACTCAACGTTTTTGTTGTAGTGTCATTTTGCAAAATCTGACTTCATCAATTTGCTACTTTTGACAGATTTGGCGAGCCTGCTCAACATGCTTAGCCCGTTTTGCAACCCCTAATCCTCCTCTTGTGCGTACCTTTTTGGTTTGAAAATGTAATGGATATCGTTCAAATCATTGTTTCGGGCCTAAAAG
>NC_029787.2:42960068-42961803 GCF_000816755.2 Arachis ipaensis | reverse complement strand
CATTAGTATTAAAAGGTGAATTTTTTGGTGTAGAAGAAGTACTTATCATTTTTACACATGTAATATGATGATGGCAATAAGATAGAGTGCCAAGTGTCTAGGCTTGGGAGACAAAAACTGAGTCAGAAATATGTGTAGGGACAACAGTTATATGGGAACTGTTCATGCACGGATATCAAATTGATGGAAGCTTAATGTTATGGTGAATGCTATGGTGATGATGCTATTTTTTTTCCTCATGTGATGAAATGAGTTGGCATACAACAGACGGCTATACGTTATGCTTTTTTCTTGAAATTCTTCTACTTTTACAAAAGGGTGTGTCAGGTTTGGATTTAGGCAAGGCTTTTACTCCATGTGCAAGTAATTCATACCAATCAATATAATTATGACTTTTTTTTTTTTTACCACACTTATTAATTAAGGGAGATCAAACCCCTTTTTTGTTAGATTTTTATGATATTAGTTTAGATTTTAAGCAATAATCAAGTTCAAAGATTAATACCTAAAAGACNGAAAAACTTCACACATCTTACTTTTTGGATTTAATTCAATTTAGGAAAAAAAGGTGAAACTTCTAAAACTACTCTGTTCAAAGTGAAGTTTACTCTATATTATTATTAGGTTTAATTATTTTGTTGTTCTTTATAGTTTTGCAAAATTTTTAATTAGGTCTTTATATTTTTTTTAATTGGGTTTTTGCACTAATTTTTTTTCAATTAAGTTTTTCTTAGCAGTAATTGACTTAATTTTATAGAGATCTACCTAAAAAAATTGGTACAATGACCTAAATAAAAGGAAAAGAAAGTATAAAGACCCAATTAAAAAAAAATTAGTGTAAGGACTCAATTAAAAGAAAAAAAAGTACAGATACCTAATTAAAAATTTTACGAAACTATAAGGACCAATAGAATAATTAAACTTTATTATTATTATTATTATTATTATTATTATTATTATTATTATTATTATTATTATTATTATCTTTTTCTGGATTGATTTTGTCTTTTAGGTATTAATCTTTGAATTTGATTATTGCTTAAAATCTAAACTAGTATCATAAAAATCCAACAAAAAAGGGATTTGATCTCCCATAATTAATGTGGTAAAAAAAAAGAAAAGTCCTAATTATATTGATTGGTATGGATTACTTGTCCTAAATCCAAACCTGACACACCCTTTATAAGAGTAGAAGAGTTCCAAGAAAAAAGCATAACGTGTAGCTATCCGTTGTATGCCAACTCACTTCATCACATGAGGAAAAAAAATAGTATCATCACCGTAGCATTACCCTAATGTTATTGGTTAACACAAGTTACGGATCCTGTAATAAAATTTAATAATAGGACTTTATGAGATGGGCTTTTTTATTTATAAGCTTTGTGTAGATAGATAAAAAAAAGAAAAGTCTAAGACGAACAATTTTTTCAAATTCTGATAAGTATATAATCAATAAGAAAAAATGAGCTATTAAATAAAATCTCACACCAATCTCACACCATTAAAATTATTATTAATGATTATTTGATGACTATAAATACTAAAAGTTGCTGGCCTCTAGCACTCCTCCAAAAAAAATTGACCGGACTAATCTTTAGAAAAGTGATACATTTCAAAATTTTAGAAATACAATTTATATTTAATACATTATAGTATATATATACACTAAAGTAAAATATAATTATACCAATGACTAAAATTCAAAATTTTGACATACAAAATATATTACCTGTGT
>NC_029787.2:42955490-42959787 GCF_000816755.2 Arachis ipaensis | reverse complement strand
AATCTAACTTTTAATTTTTTTTTTTATTTTTTTATTTACTCTTTATCCAGACATATAAAAAAATTTATTTTCTTTTAGTTTTTCTTCTTCACATAACTTCTTAGCAGATTTAAAACTCAAATGCAGAGATTTCAATAACACCTTTTTTAATTATTCAAATCAAATCTCTAAACTGCTAAGACTAATTAGTTATCAGGTTACTGATTTAATCGATGGATCACATATTAAAATCATTCATTAGGTCATAATTAAATAATTATATTATATTAGATTTTATTTTACATTCTTTGGACACAATATGAATGAATGTGAATATCTAGTTACTTGAACATTATTATGATGATTAGTTTATATTTATTATACTATATTAATAATTTTATATTTATCATATTTTTTAAATATTCATAAAAAAAAAGAATAAAGACAATAATAACAAAAATCTAAAATATATTGTAATGAATAAAAAATAATTCAGACACTCATTTTTTCCGTTTCCTCTTACTTCATGCATCTGTTCACAGCACTATAATTACATAATTATTCATATTACTTCTTATTATATGTTTGTTCCAGGATTAGCTTACAAAATTCATTTAAAATTCCATTACACAATAATTCAGACACTCATTTTCGTTTCTTTTTTTCTTTTCATCCGCATCTCATGTTATGATTTTTCTTTTCTTTTTTTTTTCTAAATGTTCACCTTTTTTTTTTTAAATGTTCACTTTTAAATGTATCTTTAGTTTTTTAAACATTTTTTATCTACTCAAAGGATAAAACAGATAATTATATTGACCCAACTTACATGCACCAAACCAACTAACTAGAATATTTTTTGTAATTACTTGAATAGATCCATTTTACCAAAAAATATTCAGCCCATCATCATAGTCCGTTATTATTAATTGTTAATTAATACTAATGGTAAAAGCTCAGGTGAAGTTGATACCTAAGAGCTATTAGATGAAAATTTAGTCAAATCAATCAAATCATTTAACAGCTCTCAGATATCAAATTCACGTGAAGTCGACTGCACCTGAGTTTTCACCAATACTAATTGTACAAGATGTCTCTGGTACGGGTTGAGAGATGGATCGGGAACCTGCGGTTCAAGGCGGATACCGGATCGCTTGACTGGAGCAATGGGGGGAGGTACCTGCAAAGACACTCCGACGCCCAAGTCTGAATGGATCTGAGAGGTATAAGGTGTGAGGAATGAATGATACCTGGAGGGACCTGGGTCCTCTTTTTATAGGCGATGGTAGTTATCTTATCTTATTTTGTTTGGCTAAGATAAGAGAGGTGTTTGAATTCGAAAGTTGGTTAGGAGCTCTGAAGGGCCGGTTCTGGGCCTTTGGGTCGAAACGGGTTGTTCCCGAGTGACCGGGTATGCGGGATCCGTGGGTCGGATCCGTAACAGTTGCCCCCGCAGCGGGAGAGCGAGCGAGATCGGTCTGTCGCTGGGAGACGTTTGTTTTCGTTGTGGGCTCAATTTTTTCTCGGGTGCCCGTCTGGTTCCTTCGAGATGAGGTCGGCGTCTTGGTTTCATGTCGTGGAAGATTCGTCTGACCGTTTAGGTCTGACGTGACTCTTCCGTATCAGTCGCGTCTGTTGCGTTCTTCGAGGCGTTACCTTTTTCAATGGGAAGTATTTATTGCGAGCCGCATTTTTTCCTTTTTGCCCTCGCATTTGCTTTGCTTTCTAGGGGTATTTTCATCATTTTACTTTTTTCAAAAACCGTTTTGGTTTTCCTTCTTCAGTTCCATCGTTTTGCTTTACTTCTCTATTGCTTCTTTTTCCAATCAGAGCATTTTCCATTTCTTCATTTCGCTTTCTGTGGTTTCGATTGGTCTTCTTCTGCGGCATTTTTTCTTCGGGTTCACTTCCTTTGATTTATCAGGTTGGTACTTTTCTGTTTCTTTTTGCTTCTTCTGCTCTGTCTTCTGCTGCATTTTGTTTTGTTTTTGCTAAGTGTAGTTTTAGAGTAGTTTTATGGTGTTTGTATGGTGGTAGATAGTTCTGTTGGGTCCCGTAAGGAGGGATGAGTGCCACCGTATAATTTTGGTGGTGTGCGGTGGCGGTGTTTGTTTTAGGAAAGTTTTCATCCGCCATTTTCTGCCGTGAGGTTTGGCTGACGGTGGTGCTCGTCGATATTTTAGGTATGGCTCGCCGAAGGACGGAGGGTGTGAGGGCTCCGGTGGCCCCGGCGGGGGGTGTCCCTGGTCTTTTTTCTTGGGTCACTAGTGATGTCTGGGGGACGCCGTCGCGGATGACGGAGGCGGACCTCCAACGGCTTCGCGATGAAGGGGTTGTTTCTGGGGGTGGCGATGCTGAACGCCACTATGAGCTTTCCCTTCCTGGGGTTGACGAGAGGGTTTGCTATACCAATCTCGACTCCCCGACTGTGCCGGATTGGATGTGGGTGTATGAGGCGATGTTCACCCGGCTCGGTGTTTGGCTTCCCTTTTCTCCATTTGTCCAGCAGTTGTTGAACCGGTGCTCCGTGGCGCCGTCCCAGCTACATCCGAACAGCTGGGCGGCGATACGGTCTTTCGAACTTGTTTGTGATTTTTTAGAGCTACCTGCCTCAGTAAACGTTTTCCTTTTCCTCTTCTTGTGTACTCTTCCGACTAAGGAGGGGAAGCACAAGAAGGGGTATGTGTCTTTCAGAGCTCAGCCTCATCGCCGGGTTTTCGGCTTGTATGAAGATTCTTTTCATGGTTTTAAGAGCGGGTATTTTAAGGTTCCTCCCGCGAGGGGGCATCATCCTTTTTGGTTGACGTTGGAGGGTGAACGTCTGTTCCCCACTTATTGGAACTTTAAGGCGGGTCCATCCGTGTTTACTCAGGTTTCGAAGGAGTTCCTGTCCCCGGAGGAGCGTGATATCGCTCTTGTTCTGTGGCAGTTATTTGGAGATCGTCCTCTTAATCCTCGGGACGTGATGGGTGATCCGGTTGCTTGCCGGTCGTATGTTGGTGTGTGTCTGTTCTTTTCTTGGTTTTTATGTTTTGTTTTCCGTTTTTGTAACTTGGGATTTTTTTGTTTTCTTGCAGTTGAGATGGCTGGTGGCTTGACATCCTTGGCACGTTTGAAGGCGGCGATGGCCCAGGAGGAGGGGTCGTCGTCCCTGGCTACTCCTGTTTCTAACCCCGCCGTGGGGTCGCGGGCCGTTTCTCAGGAGGTGGTTTCCTCGGGTGTGCGGGTCGATGCCCAGGTTTTTCCTGGCCCTGCGAACTCGCCTGAGGTTGTCGTGGTGACGGCCGCTGAGGCTTCTCGGAAGAGAAAAAGGCCTGAGGAGCCGAGCAGCGAGACCTTTGAGGAAGAGGGTCTTGTGCCTAGCGTGATGGACCGACGCTTTGATGCCCCGGGGTTTATTGATCAACACTTGATGCCTGGAACGGAGCCATTTTTTTATGGCTGCGACGTTTCGTTCCAGGCTAAGTCGGTGTATCGTGCCCTTCTCCGATCTGCTGTCGTTGTTCGGAAAGCCGAGCCCGTGATGGCTCAGGTTTGTTGGATAAGAAGCTCCGTCATTCCCAGGCTGAGGTGGCCAAGCTGAAGGAGGAGCTCGAGGTTGCCGGGGTTGCGAGGGAGAAGGCAATGAAGTCTTCTGAGGAAGCCGGGGCGGAGATTCTCCGACTTTCCGAGGTTGAGACTTCGCTTCTTTCTCAATTGGCGGAGGAGCGGCAACGGCCTTCTGATGCGGGTTCTCAGATGGCTGTGCTTCTCAGCGAATTAGAGACTTTGAAGGCCGAGGTCGCTGCTTTGAAGAGGGAGAAGACGGAGTTGCTAGCTGATGCAAAGGATGCAATTGCGGCTACCGAGGAGACGATGAAGGCTCAGGCTTTAGTGCTGGCTCCTGGTGCGGATGTGTCCGTGATGGGGGCCTTCAAGACTGTTCGTGATGGCCAGATCGTTGACCTCGAGTAGCTTCTATCTTTATCTCTTTGGATTTTTCTTTTAAATTGTGTTTTGGATATTTTCGGATGGCCAAGGGCCGTGTATTTTGAGATTTCGGAACACCGTACTTTCGTTTTAATAGTGTTTATTGGCCGTCCAGGCCTTTTTGTATGTTCCGTTGTTATATTGTCTTTAGGCCGTCCGGACCTATCGTATATTCCGTTTTAGGCTATTCCGTGTGCATTTTATTTGTTCCCTCGGACCGTCGTTTGGTCGGGTTCTTTCATGGATATCCGCGTGTTTTGGGCCTGGGGGGTGATCAGTCCCCCAGTTGTGGCCGTATTTTTGTTCCGTATTTGGGACACTTTAGGAAAATAGAAAAAGCTGTTTAATGGAA
>NC_029787.2:42939891-42955366 GCF_000816755.2 Arachis ipaensis | reverse complement strand
GTACCCGAGATTAAAACTTAGATGAGAAATCTAAAATCTTAGGAATCGTAAACTGGGAGGAGAAGTACTAAAAAACATAAATATCGGACAAAAAATAGTAATGAGAGTAAAGGGGCGACTTATTTAGGTCGGTCTAGGCGTAGTATCGTCGTAAGTTGGCAGCGTTCCATGTCCTCGGGACTTCGTCGCCGTTGAGTTGTTCGAGTTTGTACGCTCCTTTTCCTATTACAGCCTTGATTCTGTATGATCCTTCCCAGTTGGGGGTGAGCTTCCCTTCTCCTGGGGTCGGGGGACCGATATCATTTCGCCGTAGGACGAGGTCGTCGACCGCGAATTCTCGTCGGACGACGCCGTGATTATATCTTAAGCTGATTCTTTGTTTGAGTGCTAGCTCTTTGATGTGAGCTATGCTTCTTTCTTCGTCAATGAGGTCTCGTTCTGCTTCTTCGTCGTTACCTCCGACCGTTTTCCTGGGGCTTGGGTCTCCGATTTCTACTGGGATGACTGCTTCTACGCCGTATGTTAATCGGAAAGGTGTTTCCCCTGTGGTCGTTTGAGGTGTTGTTTGGTATGACCATAGGACCGATCCTAATTCGTCTGCCCACAGTCCTTTGGCTTCGTCGAGCCGTTTTTGAGTCCTTTGACGATTATTTTGTTTGCGGATTCCACCTGTCCGTTTGTTTGGGGGTGTTCCACTGAGCTGAAGCGATGGGATATGTGTAATCCTTCTAAGAACTCTCTGAATTTTTTGTCGGCAAATTGTGTTCCGTTGTCCGAGATGACGACCTCGGGGATCCCGAAATGGGTGATGATCTACCGCAAAACGAATTTCCGGCATTGGGTCGCCGTTATAGAGGCCAAAGGTTCGGCCTCGATCCATTTGGTGTAGTAATCTATGGCGACGATGAGATATCTGAGTTGGCCGGGTGCTGTAGGGAAGGGTCCGACGAGGTCGATTCCCCAGGTGCCGAATGGACGCTCTGCCGATATGGTGCTGAGTTGGTGTGGAGCGGCTTGGTGGATATTGGCGTGCCTCTGGCATTTGTCGCAGTTTTTTACTAATTGTATGGAGTCTCGAATGATTGTAGGCCAGAAGTATCCTGCCCTAATGACTTTTTGGGCTAATGTTTTACCTCCGACATGGTGACCGCAACAACCTTCGTGGATTTCGCGGAGTATATACTCCGTGTCCCCGGGTTCGACACATTTGAGTAGGGGTTGTGAGAATCCGCGTTTGTATAGTTGTCCTGCGACGGTGGTATAGTTGGCAGCTTCCCTTTTTATTCGTTTTCCCTCTTTCGGGTTTGACGGCAAAGCTCCGTCGAGGAGGTACTGTAGGATGGGGTAGGTCCAAGATTCCTGGTTCGAGGATGTCAGATGAGCGTTGGTTGTTATTGACACGGAGGGCGACCTAACGACTTCCTGGATTAGCGATTTGTTACCGTGTCCTGGTTTGGTATTGGCTAGTTTGGAGAGTAGGTCTGCCCTAGCATTTCGTTCCCTGGGCACGTGTTGTATGATGACGTGCTCGAATCCTTCTTTCAGTTTGTTAACCTTGGTGAGGTATTGCTGGAGTAGGGGATCTCATGCCTGGTAGTCTCCGTTAACTTGGGAACTGACTACTTGTGAATCGGTATTTACTTCTAGGACCTTTGCTCCGACTTCCCGGGCTAGGGTCAGTCCTGCCAAGAGGGCTTCGTATTCTGCTTGGTTGTTTGATACTGGAAATTCGTATCGTACTGACTGTTCGATTGTGATCCCGTTTTGGTTTTCGAGTATGACCTCGGCGCCTCCGTAGGTGGAGTTTGACGAGCCGTCGACGTGTAGTTTCCATGATTCGGGGTGGGCTTTCCCGGAGTCATCTCGGCGATGAAATCGGCCATGGCTTGGGCTTTGATTGCATTTCGGGGTTCGAATTTAATCTGGAATTGAGATAGCTCGATGGACCATGCTAGCATTCTTTCCGCTAGGTCGGGTTTCTGCAAAACCTGCTTGACCGCCTGGTCGGTTCGGACCGTCACGGGATGCGCTTGGAAGTATTGTCGTAGGCGCCGGGAGGCTGTAAAGAGTGCGAAAGCTAGCTTTTCTAAGCATGAGTAGCGAGCTTCCGCATTCTGTAAGACTTTGCTTATGAAGTATACAAGTTTTTGCTCCTTTTTCTCGTTTTCACAGATGAGTGCTGCTGCGAGTGCCTCTTCCGTTATGGAGAGGTACAGGTAAAGTGTTTCCCCTGTTTGGGGTTTGGCGAGGATTGGTGGCTCCGCTAGGACCCTCTTGAAGTGTTGGAATGCTTCTTCGCAATCCGTCTCCCATTTAAAAGGGGCTCCTTTTTTCATTAGTTTGAAGAAAGGGATCGCTTTTTGAGCCGATGCCTCGAGAAAGCGTGATAATGCCGTCAGTCGGCCGGTGAGCTTTTGGATGTCTTTAAGGTTTTTGGGGCTTGTCATCTCGAGGACGGCGCGACATTTCTTCGGGTTTGCTTCAACTCCGCGTTACGTAATCATGAAGCCGAGAAACTTTCCTGCCTCCATTCCGAAGGCACATTTTGTTGGGTTGAGCCGCATTTGGTGTTTT
Source organism: Arachis ipaensis (assembly GCF_000816755.2). Lineage (NCBI taxonomy): Eukaryota > Viridiplantae > Streptophyta > Magnoliopsida > Fabales > Fabaceae > Arachis > Arachis ipaensis. Next base: position 42,952,792 of record NC_029787.2, on the reverse strand, counting down.
CGTAGGGTGTTCATGATGGCCTTGAGGTCGTTGGTGAGTTGTTCGCCGGATTCAGTCTTGGCGAGCATGTCGTCTATATATACTTCTAGTTTGCTTCCGGACAGGTTTTGAAATATTTTGTTGACGAGTCTTTGATAGGTGGCTCCGGCATTTTTTAAGCCGAAGGGCATCACTGTGTAGCAGTATGTCCTGTCCGGGGTGATGAACGCTGTCTTCTCTTCGTCTGGTCGGTGCATCGGGATCTGGTTGTACCCGGAATATGCGTCCATGAAGCTGAGGTATCGGTAGCCGGATGCGGCGTCTACTAGTCCGTCGATATTTGGTAGGGGGAAGGCGTCCTTTTGGCAGGCCTTGTTGAGGTCCGTGTAGTCGACGCACATTCGCCATTTCCCGTTAGATTTCTTCACTAGTACGACGTTGGCTAGCCAGGTCGTATAGGGGAGTTCCTTGATGAAGTTGGCTTCGAGTAGGGTTTTAACTTGCTTTTTGACCTCGGCGGCCCGGTCAGATGACATTTTTCGTCTCCTTTGTGCCACGGGTTTGGCTTTGGGGTCTACGGCGAGTCGGTGGGACATTAGGTCGGGGCTTATTCCCAGCATGTCGGCCGGTGTGAATGCAAACAAGTCTCTATTTTGTTTCAGGAGTTGAGAGAGTTCCTCTTTGAGGTCGTATGGGAGGTTTCTATTAATGAAGGTGTATTCATCTTTGGTTGGCCTTATTTGTAGTTTTTCCATATCTCCCTCTGGTTCTGGCCTGGGTTGGCCGTCTTGTCGGGCGTCCAGATCGGCTAGGAATACCCCGGCCGCATCCCGGGACTTCTTCCTTAGGGCTAGGCTGGTGTTGTCGCATTCGGCAGCGACTTCTCGGTCCCAGTGGATGGTACTGACGGAGCCGTCGTCGGTTCTAAACTTCATAAGGAGGTATTTGGTAAAGATGACTGCGGAGAAGTCATTGATTGTTTTCCTTCCGAGGATCACGTTATAGGCTGTGGAATCTTTTAGGACTACGAATTCAGACAGGATTGTTTTCTTTTGGCTGCTCGTTCCTATGGTGATGGGAAGTGTGATTGAGCCATCTGGTTTGAGAAAGTTGTCTCTGAGTCCCGTGACGCCGTTGCGGTGTGTTTGGAGGTTGTCGTTGTGGAGCCCAAGTTTATCGAAGGCTCCTCGGAAAAGAATGTTCGAGTCTGCCCGGTGTCTACTAGTATCCTTCGCACTAGTCCTGTTCCGATTCTTGCCGAGATGACGAAGGGGGCATCCTCGGCCGAGGTGCCGTGCTGGCAATCCTCTGGTAAGAAGGTTATCATGTTGTCGGCCGCAGCAGGTGGGATTTGGTTTCTGACAGCCATTACTTTGAGATCTTTTTTCATCGTTAGTTTTGACTTACTTGATACGTCCTTGCCTGTGATGACGTTTACTATGATGGTCGGATCTTCCTCCGGGCTTTCCCTGGGGGGTTGCTTTTGGGTTCTTGGGTTACGCCCTTCTCTTTCCGTCGACCTTTCTCTTTCCGTGCGTCTTGGTTCTCTGATGATTTTGGCAAATTCTGGGAGTTTGCCGTCTCGTATGGCTTGTTCGAGGGCGTCTTTAAGGTCAAAACAATCTTGTGTTTTGTGACCGTAACCCCAGTGGTAGTTGTAGTAGAGGGTTTTGTTGCCTCCCGTTCTTTCTTTGAGTTGTCGGGCTTTTGGAATGATGCCTCGATCTGCTATTTGGTGGTATATCTCGGTAATTGGTGCCGTCAGGGGCGTGTAGTTAGAGAATTTGCCGATTCTTGGTGGTCGGCTAGTATTTGTCGGTCTGGGGTGGTCTCTTTGGTTCTCTCTAGGTGGTGGGTTTTGGCGAGAAGCCGAGTTGTCGTGTTGGGTGTTGCCGTGTTGCCGTTTGTTGGCGGCGACGACCTGGCTGACTTCTTCGTCATTGATGTAATCTCTGGCGACGTTCTGGATCTCGTGCATGGTCCATACTGGTTTAGTGGCGAGGTGTTTGCGAAAATCTTCGTTCATGAGTCCGTTGGTTAGGCAAAGGCTTGCGACGGAGTCCGTGAGTCCGTCGACCGTCAGGCATTCGTCGTTGAAGCGATCGAGGTATTTTCTTGTGGATTCGTCTTGTTTTTGCGTGACCCCCAGTAAGCTGATGGGGTGTTTGGCTTTAGTGATTCTGGTTGTGAATTGGGCCATGAATTTTCGTGTTACATCGTGAAAACTGGCTATGGATCCGTTTGGGAAGGCATTGAACCATTTGATCGCCGGTCCTGCCAGGGTTACCGGGAAGGCTCTGCATCGGACCGCATCGGCCGCTCCTTCCAGGTTCATTCTGGCCTCAAAGGCCGTTAGATGTTCTTGGGGATCTTTGGTTCCATCATATTTCATGTCGGTAGGTTTGTCGAAACCTTTGGGGAGTTTCGCTCTTAAGATTCTTTCTGTGAAGGGTGTAGCTCCCATTATTATATGGTCGTTTCTCGTGCGCTTGGTGTTTCGGTACCTCCGATCTTCGTCTGAGTAGTGTTGATGACTCGGTTCTCGGGAGGCGCTGCGGTCGTGTTTCTTGTTGTATCTCCATTCTGGCGATTTCTCGTGTCTGTGGTCGTGTGAGGTACTGCGATCGTTTCTACTATCGTGTCGTCAGGTTGGCGATCTGCCGCGGTGAGACTTTGATCTGGAAGTTGCGTGGCTTCCACGTTCGTTGTTATGTTTTTCTCTACTTGTCAATTTGCCTTCGAGTTCCTGGACCCGGAGGCAGAGATCCTGGATGATCTGTGCTACTTTGTCCCTAGCTTTCTCGGGATGTTGTTGGTCTGTGACGACGTGGTCGTTCGTGTGGTGGACAGTGCTTGCTATTCTTGCTTGGTTTGTGACCTCCCGGGGTTCCGGGGTTGGGTTAAGCGGTCATGAGTTATCCTGGCTTGAGGGGGTTTCCTCCAGGACGTCCCCCATCCGGCCCAGCTGGCGCAAGTCCCCCACAGACGGCGCCAATGTACAAGATGTCTCTGGTACGGGTTGAGAGATGGATCGGGAACCTGCGGTTCAAGGCGGATGCCGGATCGCTTGACTGGAGCAATGGGGGGAGGTACCTGCAAAGACACTCCGACGCCCAAGTCAGAATGGATCTGAGAGGTATAAGGTGTGAGGAATGAATGATACCTGGAGGGACCTGGGTCCTCTTTTTATAGGCGATGGTAGTTATCTTATCTTATCTTGTTTGGCTAAGATAAGAGAGGTGTTTGAATTCGAAAGTTGGTTAGGAGCTCTGAAGGGCCGGTTCTGGGCCTTTGGGTCGAAACGGGTTGTTCCCGAGTGACCGGGTATGCGGGATCCGTGGGTCGGATCCGTAACACTAATCTATTTCATCTCCAACAGAAACCAACACACTCCTCAACGTGATAATCACTGTACGTCCTGCACAATACTGCAACAACACAGAAGATATTTTCTCTACAAACACTTGTCAAAATTTTACAATGACATCACACTTCTACATGTGTAGAAATCATATATGCTTCTACACCAGAAAATTCACCTTAAAATAAAATTAGAAAAGACACTTTTATAAAGATAATAGCAAAATTTTATATAATTATTTAACTATAATTAAATTAATCGATTCAATTTATAACGTAATGATTGAACTAATAACCTTGTGATTCAATAATTTGATCGATTTAATTACTGATTCGATTCTAATAATTATATCTTTTTCTCATGTTTCTATTTTTGGATTTGTTGATGTATTTTTTTAAAAGAATCAGTTTTATTTTATGTTGTTTCCTGGCAAAAGATTATATAATTCCAAAATATTTAAATTATTATTTATTAAATAATTCTAATAACAAAATATATTTTTAATTTTTTAATAATTATCAAATATTTTTTTTAATTTTTTTATTAATTATTATTTTTTTATATATTATTTAATCTTAAAATTTATTTTTTATTTTATAATAATAGATCAAGGATTAATCTGTCGTAGAATTGAGATCCATTTAAGAGTTTGTCGTTGGTCAATGAATTACTGTATGTATAATACAAGATTCAAATTTTGACACTTATTTAATCAGACCAGTAAAATTAACCATTAGACCAATCCAACTTAGTTTATTAGTGCCTTCGTTATTCCATGATCATATGTTCCAAGAATCCGATGTATTGGCTTCGAGATAATTTTTTGTCCCAACTAAGAACATAGGTTGGATGATGCAGGGGCAGGTTCCATAATGTAAGGACAGATTCTAATGATTTAATTTGCTAAAATTAGGTGATGCATGGCTGCGTTTGTCCAATTGGTGTTCATGCATTCAGCATTCCTTTGAACTGATATGCGAATGAAGATGATGAAGCAAATTGAATCAAAGAGAAAGAAGCAACCTGAATAATCGACTTCGAATTTTTTCCTTTGCGCACGCATCAAATCGATTTGGTAATATATAAATCGGTTGAAAATATTGCCAATCAACCAACCAATCGATTACTGAATTAAAGAAATTGAATAATAAAATAATAAAATAAAATTAAATCAAACATTTTAAATTAAATAATATACAAAAGATCAATTAATAAAAAAAATTTAAAATAATTATTTGTAAATTATTAAAAAATTAAAAAATATATTTTATTTTTTGAATCATTTAATAGTCCGAAAATTCTAGAACTATGTAGACTGAAACCTTCTTACTTTCTTAGATTAAACTTCACATGGATGGTGCCAACTATTATTTGAAAGTTGGAACACACAACAATAATATCTTTAGATAATTATTTTCTCTTATAATGTAGTGCACACAATTTTAATTTAAAAATGATTAGATTTTTAATTTTTTAATTTACTAATTTTTCTCATTCTAAAAAAATGTAATTCTATTTTTAATATTCTGAAAATTTTAACTACAGTTTGGAACTTAGAATTCACCTTTTCTCTTATTAAAAAAAAAAAAAAACGGCACACCCTATTAGGCCTAATCCAACAATAGCTGGCACTGTGAGAAAACTGCAGCCCCCCACCGGGCCCCCCCCAAAGACCACCATCAGCGTCCAACACCTTCCCTCCATAAAGGAAGTCCGCTGCACCCTATAAATAATTGTACGTAGCTACCATAATAATATATAGATAGTTGCTTTGATTTCAATTTTTTGGAGGAAGAGTTGATTTCAATTTGCAGATTGGTGCCATAGATCACCTCAATAAGCTGGTTTCAATATGTATGTATATATATATTCATTAGAGTTTATCCTTTATTCTGATAATTAATTATGGTCTTATGGAGATGAGTTTATTTCTTGCTCACAATGCTTATAATAAATAATTGACAAGTAATAGTATTACTTGTGATTTCGTCTTATAGGTTTATTTTTTGTGATTTTCTTTTGATTATATATGGATTGCAGTTTATGTTAATGTTATTATTAAAATACATGCGATGAATTCCTATTATATTGATGAGTAACGATGAGGCCAATGTTTGCAAAATTGCCTAATAATAATCCTGATTAATTTTTCTATTAGGACAATGCTACGGTGTAGAAATCAAAAAACTTCTACACATGAAAAATTTGCGTGGCTTGTATTTAGAGATAATAAGTGTTTTCTTTTACTGTTTTGGCCATTCAAAAAAATATATATAGAACTTGATATATTTCAGTTTTTTCAAAATTTTTGCAGTGTATTAGAAGAATGAATTAAAATTAAGTTGATTTGTTAATTTTTTTTATTGGGTTCAACTACTTTTAGTAATTTTTTTTAACCTTGAATCCAAAATTTTGAGCAACAGAGATTGAAAAAATAACGTAATTGAAATTGAAAGGAGTTGAAAAGAGCAACTATCTCTAACTAAAACAAAAAATTGGAGCAACGATCACAAAATCCGCTAAAATACTATTACCTACCATAAAAAGCTCATCTATTAATGAATCTGTAACATGATAATATATATAATTATTATTAATTAATCAAACCAAAATCAAACCAACCCCACCATATATTTACAGTGTTTTATTAATGTTTTCATGAAAAAAAATATACTACAGCAAATATTGAAATAATTTTGAGAAAACAAAAAATTGGTATATTTTTTTCTTAATTGAAAGTAAATATAAATTTGAAAAAAAATATTATTTTAGTGAATATATATTATTTTAAATGCTATTAAATATAAATTCTTTTATATACTTTATAGTTTATTATATTTATGATAATTTTCTTCTCAAATACTTTAGGATTATAATTTAAAATTTAGAATAAAAAATTTATTATTTAAAGTCTGAAATTTGAGATAAATAAAATAAATTAAAAAAATAACTAATGTTGGCTGTTTGGTTATCTAATATTACTATTGACAAATTTGCTTTTTATCAACTATAATAAAAGAATCTTTTTAAAAACAAATATAATGAAAGCATGTTAATCAATAATACTATGAAATAGGGGATATGGTTTGTAAAAAAATTTTATACTCCTTACTTAAATTTGGGCAAAAAACGGAATTAAGCCAAGGGAGGAAAGAAATTACCTGAATCAGTCAAACTGAAAATTGCTTTACAAATGAGCCAAAGCACATTACTATATAATTCGAACCAGCATGGTTCGAATTGCAGTTGCACATGATTCGAACCAGGCTAGCTCGAATTAGGATGAAACACGTGATGAATGTAATTCGAACCAATATGGTTCGAACTAGATTTGAGAGTAATTCGAACTAGGTTTGTTCGAATTACATACTTGGACGCTTCACCAAGTAATTCGAACCTATTTGGTTCGAATTAGTTAAAGTTTGCCTCGAGTAGTAATTCAAGCTGAGCTGGTTCGAATTACACGTTTTTCGGCTATATAAGGAGTTCGAATCAGCCTCATTCAAATCACTTTTCCATCCTTATACCCCACCAAATCCCAGAGAAAACGACCCGGATTCGATCCGACAAAGACTTGAACGGAATACTCAGCCGATGGGGGACGATCCGGCAAGGTTATATCGGTTGGACGGAGTTGCTCATATAGCTGGGGTCATCAACGACGAGGTTGGTAGATAAAAAACTTCGTTCTAGCGGTATATCTGAGTTAGTGGTTTTGCATGCGGTTTATGTTAGAGGTTAATTGTAGTGGTATTGCAAGTGGTTTATTTGAGAGGTTTTGCATGCGGGTTAGTTGGTGGTTTAGTTGGTGGTTTATGTTAGTTTTTTATGTTAGTGGTTTTGTATGCGGTTTCGTTGCTGGTTTATGTGGGTGGTTTATTTTGGTGGTATTGGAAGTAGTTTATTATCTGATTATGTGTGCGGTTTATGATAGTTGTTTTGCATGTGGTTTTCGTTAGTGGATTTTTATGCGGTTTATATTAGCGGTTTATGCATGTGCTTTTGTTGGCGGTTTAGGTTAGCTGTTTTTAGTATTGGTTTTGTTAGTACTTTTGTATGCGGTTTTGTTGATGATTTACTTTGGTGGTTTATTTTGGTGGTATTGGAAGTGGTTGACCATGTGCTTTTGTAAGCGGTTCATGATAGTGGTTTTGCATGTGTTTGACATAAGTGGATTTCTATGTGATTTATGTTAGCGGTTTGAGCATGTGGTTTTCCAACTGGTTTGATATATTGGTTTTGCATGTAGATTCTGTTAGGGGTTTCCTTTAGTGGTTTATGGTGTTGGTTATTTTTGTCATTGGTTATCAACTTGGTTCTAATAATGCGGTGCATGTAATGCGCAGCCACAGCGATGCATCAGGAGCATGCGGCGACAGTAGGGCATGCGACTCGATGAGAGATACGTTCCGTACTTACAGATGGCCGGATTATACCATCTTGTAAGGTTGAACGATAGATGGTTCCAGTTAGATGAGGCCCTTGTCAGTGCCTTCATCGAGCGGTGGTGTCCGAAGACGCACACCTTCCATATGCCGTTCAGAGAGTGCACGATCACACTTCAGGACGTGGCGTACCAGTTGGGGTTGTCAGTGGACGGGCGTTATGTCAGCGGCTGCCTTACAGATTTCCAGAAATACATCCAGGGTGGCCGTCCAGCTTGGGTGTGGTTCCAGGAGTTGCTTGGAGTGATTCCTCCTCCGAGCCAGGTTCAGAAATTCGCAGTAAACTACAGCTGGTTCCAGGAGACTTTTGGTGAGTGCCCCGAGGCAGCCGATGAGGAGACTGTGCGAAGATTTGCACGTGCCTACATCATGATGTTGTTGGACACGCAGTTGTTTGCCGACAAGTCCGGCAACCGCATTCACATCAGATGGCTTCCCTACGTAGCTAGGCTTGAAGAGATGGGTACCTACAGCTGGGGGTCTGCAGCACTGGCATGGTTGTACCGGTGCATGTGCCGAGTGACGAACAGACATATGGTCAAGTTAGCGGGCCCACTACAGCTACTTCAGTCCTGGATCTTCTGGTGCTTTCCTAGGTTTAGGCCTGCAGGGTATGATACGTCCAGCTGGCCGTTGGCCTCGAGGTACTTTAGTCAGGCTTCTCTATTTCAATTTAACATTGCTAAGTCCATGTTCATTAATAATGTATTACAAATCTGTCACACATTTAATTAGCCATAACACACATGTGAGATGCAGGTGGTCAAGTTACAACCCTTCCAGTAGCGAGAAGGGTCCTAGAGTGCAGATGTGGAGACTGAGGATAGACATGTTATAGGACAGGGATGTGAGTATACTACTACCTAAGTTTATTTAGTTAACCAAACTTTATGAATTTGGTGCATGAGTTGACCTGACAATGTTGAGTTCTTTGTGCAGTTTATCTGGATGCCGTATAGCTCCCCCAAGGTACTGCAGGTTGTGCATCCAGAGGCTTTGGAGCCTCGGCATACGGCGTTGTGGCGGTCTGTGACGTCACTGATATACTTTGCTGTCATAGAGTGGCATCAGATAGATAGGGTTCTACCGCAGTTCGGCGGAGTCCAGTCCCGTATGCATCCCGCCCTGAACATCGACTTTCTGATGTCGAAGGACGACAGAGGTGGTGATCGTTGGTTCCCGTACGCTTTGCAGTCATGGCATCTCCATTGGGAGTCCCGTGCGGACCACGTGCTCAGGTTCGATGTTGTTGCAGACCCTAGACCGTCACATGAGTTCCTAGAGTGGTGGAGTCAGCATGGAAAGAGGTTCTTGTCTCCGGAGATGTACTTAGGGGATTCGAGAGCCGTTCTTATTCCCATGGAGGTGTCACAGAGGGGTGCTGGGCGAGTTCCTGACATGGATCGTGTTGACTACGTGCCGGACAGGCGTCGGGTCGAGAGGAGAGCTCGTGTGGGGACCAGCCTCTGTCGGGAGCCTCAAGCGCAGCCTTGATGCCGTTATGCCTGTCCGATATAACTAGCAGACTCGGTTGCAGTGTCACGTGCTGACGCAGATGGGAGAGAAAGAATGACCAAGACTCAGCATTCTCACCCTCAACCAGTGCGAATGCAACAGGGAGTATGTTGGAGTTCCCGTCCTGTGCAGCAATCGCGACAAGCAATGTTCCCCCATACTTGCCATACAGATGGGTGCCGTCAATACTAACCAGCGGCTTGCAATGACAGAATGCCTCGATGCACGGTGGAAACATCCATAACAGTCTGTGAAAATAAGCTTGAGACTCGTCGAGCTATCCACCAACTCAAATAGGGCTCGTCCTTAGGACTGCAACAGTACCAGGCATCGTCAACTGGACTCCCAACACCCACCTGGGGAGCTCGTTGTACGACTCATCCCAGTCACCATAGATGAGGGCAATAGCCTTCTGCTTCGCCAACTAGACCCTCCTGTACGTCGGCCTAAACCCAAAGTGTGCGGCCGTGGCATTTAGGAGCACCTTGATGCTGACGGATGCATCAGCCCTAACCATTGGCATAATGAATGCCGATATCACATAATAATCCAAACTCCTGTGGTTGCTGGAGATGGAGGTGGCAAGACAGGTATGAGGTCCATTGTACCGTTTGACCTCCCAAATGCCCTTGCGCTGCCGGAGACTCAGCCGAATCAACCATGTGCACCCATTCCCGAACTCAGAACACTTGCCCACATACCGGCGATAGTCAGACTCCACTACCTTGTATTGTACCCCTCGGCGGATGCTGTAAGTCTTCACACTTAACAGGGCCTCATCTTTATCCTGAAATTGCTGACCAACCTGGAACTCTGTCAGACCAACAGTCCTTTCCGCATCTCTAGCTCCAAATCTAGCAGGCTGCCCAGAAACTCCCTCCTGCCTCATGGCATCCAAGTCCAAAGAGAAAAAATGTGGTGGATACTGCTGTGTGCCAGAGCTAGAACCACCTCCCGCCCCGGTAGGCTCACTCACTCCAATATCATCGCCACTATCATCATCAATCATATTCGGCTCGACGTCATCGTCCTCTGCATCACCCAACAATCCGTCTCCAACCCCAAGCGGTGCAGCACACTGTAAAGAGGTCGGCAGAAATTCTCCTGTTCCGACCTCGTCGCCTACGCTGCCATTGAGATCAACAACGAAAGAAGGGGAGGCGACAGGTTGGACCGGTGGCTCGTACGCAGGGACGGAGGAAGAAGCAACGATAAGTCTGGAGCTAGAACCGGCTGCCGTGGCTAAAGTGGTGGTATTCCGGTTTGAACCCCCTGAGCTGGATACCACATCAACCAACTTTGCCAACAGTTCTGGTGTCCTCACTTCCGGAAACTGCCGGCGACAATGAAACATGACCTGCAAGTCCTCATCACTCCTGATCGTAAAATAATCATACTTCACGGTTTCCTGGAGCAACGTGATTGGAATGCGATAGAAAAACTTCTTAACCTGCTTCGCACCATCCAGACTAAGTTTCAGCAGTACAGACCTAACAAGGTCATCATAGCTCGTCGTAGGCCTCACGATAATACAGAGAGGATCCTTATCGGTGAACTTCACACCGGAACGAGTTTTCCTCTTAATCGATTCTCTGTGGTGAACCAACATTACAAAACTCTCCTCACTAGCCATCTTTCCCCCTCTAATGAGAGCAACTCACGTTTACAATCATATATATACAGGTCTGGTGCTCACTAATTCGAACCAGCCTAGTTCGAAATATGGTTTGTGTAATTCGAACCAACCTGGTTCGAATTACTTTGGGAAGCTTCTCCTTATATAATTCGAACTCACCTAGTTCGAATTATGTATGTTTCTAGTTCGAACCAGCTTGGTTCGAATTAGTGTGAATTTTTCCTAAGCAATTTGAGTTGACTCGGTTCGAATTATGTGCAACTGCAATTCGAACCAAACATTTGCATAATAATGTGCTTTGGCTCATTTATGAAGCAATTTCCAGTTTGACTGATTTGTGTAAATTCTTTCCCCCTTTGGCTTATTTCTGTTTTTTGCCCAATTTAATAAATATTTCCCAACTCATTTTCTCTTGATTAATATGTTGATTTATTTATTTATTTTAAATATTTTACATTTTTTTAATATATTAAAAACATTAAAAACTTAACTTTAATTTCTTAACTAACCATACTATTTGAATAATAATTAGATCCTTTGTTTTTATTTAGTTTATATCTATTTATTTTGCATTAATAAAATTCATAATGCTGAGAATTATCTTTGATTATAGTACAAAAATGACTGAAAGTTAATAATTTATTATTAATTCCTGTTATATTGTTCTTTTAATTTTTGTTACTCAAAATTTTGGACCCAAGATAAAAAAAATTAACAAACTAACTTAATTTTAATTCATTCTTTTAATACACTGCAAAATTCCTAAAAAAGCTGAAATGTGTCAAGTACTATATACTTTTTTTGAATGGTCAAAAAAAATAAAAGAGGACACTTGTTATCTCTAAACACAAACCACGCAAATTCCTCATGTGTAGAAGCTTTTTGACTTTTACATCATAAATTACCCTTCCTATGAACCCTGAACCACCTTGTTAGAGATATAACCAAGAGGAATGTTAGAGATATAACCATTAATGTTACCTTTTCCTATCAGCTTAAGTTTTTGAGATGAGTGGTTTTATGACATGGTATTAAAACTCTAGGTCCGAAAAGTCAAGAGTTTGATCTTTGGTGAACCCCAAAAAATAAAAAAAAAATAGCAAATAGGTTTTTTATGATTATTTTTAGTTAAATAAAAGTTATACAATGATCAAAATTAAAATTTATTTGCTGATGAATTTTGCAGTCATCTGTAGATGTGTTCATTGATCGAATCATATTCGCAAATCTGTTTGCGGATATGATCCGATCGCAAGATGATCAGATTGAATTCGTATGATTCACATTCTAGTTCTTAGCGTTGAATCTTTTGGTTTAGTTTAAATCTTTGTGACCGAATTGTACATAATCCAAGATCATTATTAAAAGAATGTGTTACCCCATGAGAAGCTAAGTTTGAACTCTAGGAAGCTACCAACATGTAAGATTCCCCACTCTTAATAATTTTATAACAGATCAGATTCATCATATATAGTATAGTAGATAGTAGAAAGATACATATTACCTTTCTCGCTATTCAATTTTCTTCTTCTTTTTAGTATTATTCTTATTATAAAATTGATTAATCTTAGCCTAAACTAACAGAGGCCTTTGAAAGAAGTAGAAAGTCTTTTAACTTTGTTTCATGATTTCTTTTTATTCAGTTTTCTTTTTTAATAAAATGAGACTTAAACTAACTTGAGAAGGCGGGTACAGAAAATACATTCAGTTAGTTAACGAGATTCAAGAATACTCGGCCAAAAGAAATACATTAGCCTATTAAATTTTTTCGGGAGATTTAATGACAATCATCTTTGACTATCTCAAATAAATGCAATTAATAACTCCAATAAGAAAATTTCAGTAACTAATTATTTTTGGTCAATATATAGCTAACAATTCTATTTAATTACTTTCACCTTTTTCTTTTCAAAGAAAATAGTATTTAATAATTTTTTTTATACTAATTACATAATGAGTACAAAT
>NC_029787.2:42938593-42939752 GCF_000816755.2 Arachis ipaensis | reverse complement strand
CTTTATTAGCCAAAGCGATGTTTTATTCTGTGCCTATTCCCATACAAAATAAAAGTATATGGAGAATAAAAAAAAGTAAAAATAAATGATAAGTTATATGGTTTTTTTTAAAATAAACTATGATTTTATTATTAAATATGTCTATATTTTATATCATATGCAAGGGCGGAGCTTAGTTTAGACAAGGGGCCATGACCTCCCAAACTTTTTATAAAAAAATTAGTAGTACTTTTTTAAAAGATAAAAAATAGTTCAATTGCTTTAGATACTTTACTATGACTTAAAGTACCCAATAAGTTCAATAAGCAACACTCCCTCTATCTTTAAGTTTAAATATAAAAAATTAGATATTTTTTATTTATTCAATTTAATATTATTTTATATTTTATTATTTATTTAATTTAATTTTTTATATGATAAAAAAATAGAATATTCAATAAGTATTAATATTATTATATTTGTATAAATTGATAAAAAAATTCAATAAATATTATAAATTTTAATATTTATCTTTTTAACTTTTACATATTTTACAGAATATATATTCAAATTTTATATAAAATAATAATGAAAAATCAAAGAATTGATGCATTTTTTAAGAGGAAGGCTAATATTTAAAAAGGAGAACATATAACTTTTACAATATCAACACTTAGTACATAATTCTTCTACTTTAATGAATCACGAAAAAAGTGAGATACAACCTTTAAAAGTTCAAAATGCATCTTGACAATTATCCTCTGGCCCTCCAAAATTTTGTTTCAAGTTTCGCCATTGTGTACATAGTTCTTCTACTTTAATGAATCATGGAAAAAATGAGATACAACCTTTAAAAATTCAGAAAACATCTTGACAATTATCCTCTATATGGTCCAAAATTTTGTTTCAAGCTCTGCCATTAATCATATGTATATATTTATTCTGTACGTGAGTATATAGCTTTATTCTCCCTATATTATTTGCAGACTCGTCTACACTATTTGTAAAATTGGTCTTAAATTTCATTCATTCTTGCACGGAAAAGGCATTCCAGAAATAAAATAACCATGCATGCATCCTATATAAGGAGGGTAACAATGTAGAATGCCGTACAAGAAAAAAATCTTATGAAATTATTCTTATAATTGCATTCTTCAATTTTAGAGGTCTCAAGTATGTA
>NC_029787.2:42909842-42937703 GCF_000816755.2 Arachis ipaensis | reverse complement strand
CTTTTGAGTTTGTCTACTATATTTCTGTGTCTTTCATTGCTTATGATATATATTACTCTTTTTATTTTAAATTTGTCTAACAAACATGCTTTAATAATAATAGATTTGTTTGCAGAATTAATTATGGTAACGCTGAGTACTTCGTCTACATTATGTTCTTTTATTGGTATCATGTTACCACAACAAATAAATTTTGGCTACCGAAGAAAGTTTGAAGTGAAACATGCTCGTTGTGGTGGCTTTCAAATTAAGGCAAGTGTTAAAACCCCAAACAAGGATGATAATTCTTTGAGAGTTACCACATCTTCTATTCTGGATGATTTTGTGTTCCGTCAAAATTTCACTATTAAATCGTATGAAGTTGGTGCTAATGAAAAGGCATCTATTGAGACTTTGATGAACTATTTTCAGGTTTGAATTTTTACCTCTGACTCTATGTAGTTATGATTAGTTTTCTTTATATATATATAGTGGTGCTATTAGTTTCATCTTCTTGATTATTTTTTGTTTGTTTAACAGGACTCTGCAATTAATCACTTTAAGACATGTGGAATTCATCGCGGTGGCTTTGGTTCCACAAAAGAAATGATTAAAAGGAACTTAATATGGGTATTTACTCATATGCGAATAGAGATTTATCGTTATCCTGTCTGGTAATTAACTTACTTTTATATATAGTGTCCTTATTATTATTATTGGATTTACTGGAAAGCTTATGCATGTAACCTGTTTCATAGATCAGAATTGGTTTAATAGCTTTAGATAGAGTTTAGAGACTCTAATCTCACTACCAATATGGTAACTATTATTTTCGACAAGATTTCACAATACATATTTGTTCCCAGGTTACTTGATATGGATGAAATTTGGGCCTAAAGGTTAGGTCTAAATATTCTTTTGTTGAGATACTCAAATATATTTTTTGGTAAAGTGATGCCATTTGATCAAATTTTTAGAGTTTGAAGATACTTATAAAAGATTTTGATATTTAAATTAGCAAAAATTTTAGATAAATTTTGTGTAAATTAAGATCGATCAATACTTAAATTTGATGAAATATTTATATAGTAAAAATGATAAGTTATTTTTTTATAACTTATCCACCTATCATAATAAATGATTATTCTTCGTTTTATCTAGGAGTTGTTGAGATTTTTATATTTAAATATATAAATATATTTGTAGATGTAGTTAAAATTCTTTCAATTAAAGCGATGAAGTTGTTCAAGTGGAAGCTTGGATGTCCGTAGCTGGAAAAAATGCTGTGCGTTGGAATTGGCTTTTGCGAGATTCCAAAACATATCAAGTCTTAAGTAAAGCCTCCAGGTGGACGGACATCTATCAATTATTGCTAATTAATTTGTATATAAAATCAATGTATTTTTAATTTGTTAGCAACATTTTAATAACCAATTTGTTTTTAATTATTTTGATAAATCTCTATAAACAGTGGTTGTGTCATGATGAACAAACTGACAAGAAAACTATCAAAAATACCAGAAGAAGCCAGAAAGGAGTTTGAGTTCTATTTTGTAAATTCTTCTCTGATGATTCTAGAAGATGATATCAAAAACATACCCAAACTCAATGTCACTGCAGCAGATTACATTTGTACCGGTTTAAAAGTATGCAGTCTTTTCTTCTAAGTTATTTTCTATATATTAATTTTTGAGGAATATTAAGAATTAATACCTGTTATTAATATTAAATTTAGACCAATATTTTATTTTATATTATTAAAATTTAAAATTCAACTTTTTATATTTAAATAAAATCAATCAAATTTTTATTAAAAAATAATAAATTTTGTTAGTTACGTAAAATTAATCTTGATTATTTTTTTTATAGAGTAACTAATTAATGCCTTTATTATATTAATTAATTTTTAGCCAAGATGGAATGATCTAGATATAAATCTTCATGTCAGCAATGTGAAGTACATTGGTTGGGTTCTGGAGGTAATTTTTTCTTCTCTATCATCCACATAATGGTGCCTGAACTTTTTCCATAACAAGTTACTTTTTGTATATGCATTATTAGGGTAGCATGGATAGTGAGTTTGGCAAAGTGTTCTCCTATTTAAGTATTTTACACATAAATACTCCTCATTTTCTTAATAATCAAGTTGTTTAATTGCAAGTTTAACAAGAAGAAAAATCACGCTGACTTTTTGTTATTATTTTTTTCCTGTGTTTAAGAGATATTAGACACATGATGACTCTATTTGCAAAAGTATCAACTGATTTTACATAGAGATTTAGCTTATTTGACATTTGGTATCCTTGTGTTCTGTAAAATTCAATAAAAATGAATTAATATTAATTAATTAAAAATTAGTTCTCAGTATTTAGTTATATAATATACCTGGTCATGCTTTCTTATTTGATTCTTTATTGGTGATAAGAAGGCTGAAATGTTTTGATGGCTTTTGGTTTGGATGGTGTTGTAGAGTGTTCCGGAATCAATATTGATGAATCATGAGTTGTGTGGCATGAGTTTGGAATACAAGAGGGAGTGTGGTAGAGATAGTAAGCTTCACTCTCTAACTGCAATTTGTGGCGCCAATAACAACAATGTTGAGTTTTATCATTTGCTTCAACTTGAAGATCGTGGTCTTGAGATTTTAAGGGGAAGGACTAAGTGGAGACCAAAACTTTGACATTGCATATATTTGAAAATTTTCTGAGATACGTAGCAAAATAATTACCAAAACATACATTATCCCTGGATTAATGTATATTTAATTTCAGTCATTGTAAATTTCAATATTTCGTAAGCTTGTTTTTTACATAAATTATTTGGACTCATTTATCCTATATGGAAAATCAAAATATATATAGTAATTAATTAAAATGAACATTAACCTGTAATCATTCCTTAGCATACCTTACCTTTAGTCTATTAATAACACATATATATTGGAATGCATGACATGAGAAGATTAACTTCGCTTTTTTCTTTGTATCTAACAAAAACCCCATTGGAAAAGATGGTAACCTTAACTTATTTTCGCCAATTTGAATTTAGATATGTAATAGATTCTAATATTTTAGCTGAGTTGTATCCGTCAAACCGAATGCAAATCAAACCAGACACTAAGGGGAGGACATCAAGCCGCGCGTCTACGGTGGAGTGGCGTGGTCCACACGATGCACTCCACCAATCCACCAACTAGCAAACATTCCTCTCAAACTTCTAAAAATCGAATCGGAGCTATTGATTTGATCGAGTTAATCGAAAATTGGTTTATCGGTTGATTCAGTTGACTTTTAAAATTATTTTATAAGAAATTGATGAAAAATCGATCAAATCAAAAGTTAATCAATAAACCGGCTGATTCGTCTTAAATTTTTTAAAGGTTCGATTCGTTCTTCATCGTTAAAACGATGTCGTTTTGATCTCAGAAAGAAAGAAAGAAAGAAAGAAAGAAAGAAAGAAAGAAAACCCAAACGGACAGAAAGGCCAGAAGCACTGAAGCAGAACATTTCTTGACCCCCCTCTTCCTACTCTCACCCCAAAATCGTCCGACCCTAATTACTTGTGAAACCTTATCAAAGCAAACAGTAAAGGCACGCTTCTACCATCATCCCTACCACTATTGGCACTGGTGGTGACAACCAGCAGCGGTTGCATTCTGGTCACTCAAAGGCCTGCTCTTCTCCTTGCGTCACGGTCTCTGTCCTAATCGTCGTCGGCCGTCTCTGTTCTCGTCGTCATCTCTATCCTCGTCATCGAGCATCTTTCTTTGAGCCATCTCTCTCTCTCTCTTTGTCGAGCTCACTGCAAAAGTGCGAAGTGTGATTGTGCGACCATACCCCTGCCGTCGTGGACTCGCTACCATCGTGGACTCTTTGTCGTCTCTTTGTCGCTGTGAGTTCTTCAATCTTCAGTAATTCAGTATTTTTTTTGTTAATTATAATGATTCTGAATTGCTGTATTTTACGATTTTGGATTTTGGATTCTGGATTTTAGTTTTTTTCTCTAAAATCAGATAATTCCATTTATATAATGAAAGAAGCATATAAGTGTCCATATATGGGACAAAACAAAAAGATGGGAAACTCTCAACGCTCTACTACAGAGGTAACATCATATAATAATCTAATAAGAGAAATAAAAGAAAGTAAAGTTCTCATCAATTAGGAATTGAGGATTATTGATGCTCCTTCTGCAACTTCAAAGCCAATGCCATTATCTCTTCCACACCAGTTGATACATTATCAAAGATAAATTTGTTCCTAGCCTTCCATAAGGATCAGCTCAGAATCGTCATAGTCACCATTTGGGAGGAGCTATTGGATTGGTACGCAAGACCCCCATCATCATGTTCCACTCAACATAGAAATCAGAGTATTTGGTGGCCCCTCTAGTAGCCGGTAAACCCATTTTTGACCAATCTCCATTGATTTCTCACAATGAAAAATGCAATGGTTGATTGTTTCTGGAAATTGTAAGCATCTTTGGTAGGTGGGTTAAACCGACGGGGTGCAATCATAAAGCCTTTGCATCATTGGAAGCTTTTCATGCAAATTCCTCCAGAGAAAAATCTTAATCTTCATTGAAATTTTTAGCTTGCACAATTCTCATCACAAGTTTCGTTATTTCATAATCTCTGGGCAAAAATCTACGAGAGGATGCAAGAACCCATAAACAACATGCTGGTACCCAGTACTCATTTCATATAAACTACTTTTATTAAGGGTTCAACAAATTTTATCTTCTCCACCCCCAATTGTTGTTGATAGCACACACTGACTAGTGCCCTCAGAAGAAATAAATCTAATTAGAGTTTGATTTCATAGTCCATTAGAAAGAATTAAGTCCTTAACCATCAATAGTGGTTGATTTTGCATATTGGAAGCTTCAGATGGAGGGATAACCCAAGAATGTGGAGGAGCAAGCCAAGGATCGTTGAAGATTTGGATACTGGACCCTACACCAACTCGCTAAACTAGCCCCTTTTCAACAACATTGCACCCTTCCAATATGCTACGTCACTTCCAAGAAGGTACTGCTTTGACCTCTGCATTCATTATAGAACTGTATCGAAAATATTTACCTTTAAGGAGTCTAGATAGGAGCAAGGTTCTGAAAACCGAATCGATTATTAAACCGCTCTAACTACTAGTTCACTAATTCGTTGGTTCGATCAATTCGCCGTGGTTCAACCGAAATAACTGTTTTATAATAAAATAATAAATAAAATATAAATAAATACATTAGAATATAATTATAATTTATATATATCAACAAAATATATTGATAACTAAATTCATTATTTGCATTCTCTTATAGATTATATAACCTGAATTATTGAACAAATAGAGAAAAACTCAATTCAAAACATAAGTACAAAATAACTGAAGGGTAGGACAATGCTAATACAAATTAGAATTCTTACACTAAAAGGCTTCTTTAAATCCACACATTCAACACATTATTTTAAAAAAAGCACATACCTTGCATTAAATTAAACAAACATTCCAATTTGTCTTGATATAAGTTCACTCTATCATAAGAATACATAAGTCAAGCACTTCAATCAAACAAATAGAAAGAAATAAGCATGCAACAGAGTTAGAACTCATTTGGTTTCCATTTATAAGCTGTAGCATATATTATGATAAAATCTTCACAAATAAGTTCTTCAAGAACATAAAAATTTCAACAAAAGAAACATAAACTAAATAAGCTTTTTTACAAAACTAGCATAATCTCACAAGCTTTGATTTAATAGGATGATCACATGGGTGAAATCCGCTACACCTTAAATTCACTACAGAAAACAAAAAAAAAATTGAAGAAAAATCAAAACATTGCATTGAAGCATAATAAAAAAATTGACATAGTCAAATTACAGAATGCTAAAACAAAATCAAAACAAAATTAAAGACAATAGAATCATAGAATATCAGAATTAAAATTCAAGAACATCATTAATAATCACAGATTAAGAATCCTAAAAATAATAACTTCAAGAGCATATAGGTGAGGGAGCAACAGCAAGGTTCACAGATTAACTAACAACAATTATTCAAAATTATTCAACCCAGTAATAACAGCAAGATTCACAGATAACAACAATTGTTCAACCCAGTAACAAGTTTACAGATTAACTAACAACAATTATTCAACAATTATTGTTAAAAAAAATTAATACCTAGAAGCTAGAACAGAGCAGAACAGATCAGTAGACTGAGCAAGAGGGAGACAAGGGCACGACTGAAGGGCTAACCGGTGGAATAGAGATGGCACCGGCGATAGTAGAACAGAGCTATGCGACGGAGGTAGGAGGCGAGACCAGTGACGATGGTTTCGAAGCTCAAACGGTAGCTGCACGATAGAGGAGAAGGAAGTCGCAATGGTGGTTTCGAAGCTCGAAGTTGCGACGACGGCGAGAGCAGGCCGATGGCTGGACGGAAGTGAGGGAGTGAGTTCGACGACGATGAAAGGAAGGAGAAGCTCAAGGATGGAAGGGAGTGCTGCGCGTTTTGGCTTTGCCGTTGTGGAGTGAGTTACTGAGTCAGGGTAGGGTAATGGTTAGGGTTCCTCAATCCAAATGGCGCCATTTTTGCAAAAATTAAGAAAACCGGCAGGGTCTCGATTTGGTTCGACCGACCGGTCCCGGTCAGTTTGACAGTCGATGCCGGTTTCTCAAACTTTTGGTTTTGATATTTGTCCCAACCATTTTTCCATCGGTTTGTAGTTCGACTGGTTTAACCGATCCGTTCGAACCAGTTTTCAGAACCTTGGATAGGAGTGATTGTGGCTGAGAGACAATTTTTCAACATTATTTTGCTAATAGCGCCAAATTCTAAGCCCCTAAGTCCTTAAAACCAAGGTAGACAAAATGACGTGTTGAGTTGTGGAAACACATAATTTTGCATTTCTGTATCTTCTTCCCATGCCGATTATGCTTCTCGAGTTGAACCAAGGTGCTTCGTGCAGAATTGCCATTCAAAAACGCAGAACCGCCGGAATCACGCTTCTGTGGTGATGTTATGTTCCAGATTGAAGAACCTCTTTTCTTATCCCTGATTGCAGCCCAGCCCAACCCAAAGGCCCAATCTAAGAAGAAGAACATGGAAGATGGAACCCTAGCAGTAAATCCCCTAAATCTCTCAACCTCTCTCACTTTTACAATTTATCTCCATGGCCAAAATTTTCAAATTTTCACCTCTCTCAAGTCTCAATCTCTGACTCTATCCTTCTGAATTTGAATTTTGTGTGGCCAAAATCTCCAATTTGGAACGTCGCTGTAAGGCAGGCCGTTTGGTGTTGTTGAATTGAATTGGTGATGGCTGGACAACATAAATTTTGCGAGTGTGACTGTGCAAGACTCTCTGCCTCTCTGTCTCTGGTTCTCTGGCTCTGCAACTACAACTCTACAAATTTTTGTACCTCTCGGGCTCTCTAACTTTTGCAATCGTGTGACTGGCTGATTGCATCTCTGCCTCTCTAGTCTCTGACTTACTGCGACTCTTCTCCTCCCCTTCGCTGTTAGTTCAGGAAAGGTAAGACCTCCCCTTTTATCTTCTTCAATGTTCAATATCTTGTACTTGTACTAATTGTTTTCTTCTTTGTTTTGTTCTAGATATGCTTGTGATATTGATTATTTTATTGAAGTGTTGAAATTAATTTATAAATACAAATTTTTTATACTTGTTTTGTTATGAATTTTTATTCTGAGTTATTAATTTGTATGATTGATTTTTTTTGTTTTATTGAATTGAATTTTTTAGTTAAATTTTGCTAAACTGTATCTTGTTTTGAATTGATTAAAATGAATGATAAAATTTTTATTGTTGTTAAATTTTTGTTGTGGTTGAGTCTTGTTTCGATTAAAAAGAAAAAAAAAGAAATTGAAAGAAAAAAAAATTAGTATATTTGGCCAACACATTTTGGAAGTTGAAACTTGAAACTCGAGATGCCTTGGTTGCTAACTTACTACGGTAGCTGCTGGTTCCACTTTGAAAATATTAGTTGATTAATTCCCTTGAAGAAATGTGCATGGTTGGCATTCTTTGTAACATAAACTTAGATGATCAAAAAAGAAAGATTTGTTTGAATTGGGTTCAATAATATTATATAAAAGTAGCTTTTAGAATGAGGCATTAGGATTTTGCTTAGTTGAAGAACATAGTTGACACTAATTTGTGTATCCCACATTTTCTTGTAATATTTTTTGGTTAATTAGTTAATTAGTTGTTCATTCTAATAGTTTGGTTGATTTATTTGTTATTTAAATTTATTTTAGTGTCGTATAAATTTGTGAGTTGTAAATTTTGTGTTTTAATTTGTGAGTTGAATTATGAATTTGTGTTATGATTTATGTCTTTTAACTTGTTACGATACATAATAGTTATAGTCCTATTAAAAATTTAGTTTATTTAAAATTTATTTTATTATATGTGAAATTAATTTTTACTATCAAAATTTTTATAATTTTTATATTTTACGAGTCACGTTTACGTTCTGACGATTCAGCGAATTATAATTCTGAACTAATTCAGCGAGTCGAGATAAAAACTACAAATTCACTATCTTATTTAAAACCAAGTCCATCTTCTAATTTCGGTCTCACGACAAAAATATGATAATGGATAAATAAGTTCCCTTTTCACTTGCAAAAAAAGAATTTAGTCATTCGCACTTCTAATAAATAAGTTTCCTTTTTCACTTGCAAAAAAAGAATTTAGTCATCCACTTCTAATTTTATTATGGAAAAGTATAAGATATCAACATATTATCTGCCAATTTATTACCAATAATAATTAATTAGCGGAATTGTTATATTATATATCTACTGAACCTGTCAGACCAGTTTGGTTCTCGTAAGTAGGGGTGGCAATGGGTAGGGTAGGGTAGGGTTTGGATCCAACCCTAACCCTATCCGCGGATTGAGATTTTTATATAAACTCAATCCTACCCTACCTGCGGGTTGAGAATATCCCAACCCTAACCCTACCCGCTTCTAACCCGCGGGTATCCGACCATACCTACGGGTTACAAAAAATATACAACATTATTATATAACTTGATGATAATTTAAAATAAAACTGAATTTTATGTAAAAAAAAATATTAAATTATCAATTAATGATTTTCTTTTAGTGGTCAAGGATCTTTTGCATTTAGTGAGAGGTCTTTGATTCAACATCCACTTAAAATATATTTTTATATAAGTATATAAAATAAACATATATAGAGTGCGGGTTAATCGGGTAGGGTTGAGGCTCAACCCACACCCTACCCTACCCACTGCGGATCGGATTGACAACCCTATCCGATCGAGTGAGGTCGGATTGGATACCCACGGGTAGAGTACATATTGCCACCCCTACTCGTAAGTCGTAACCATGGTTCCTCCACTTAAGTTGCTCCAAAAATATAATTTTTTTAATAAATTATTACAATTAAAAATAATAATTAGTATAAGATAAAAATAAAATTAAAAATATTTATTATAAAGTGAATGACATATAATTTTATATAATTATTGTAAGCAAATTAATTTGTTCAACTAATGATTTAACTGTTGAATCAGTAATTTAATGACTCAATATTTTAATCGGATTAATTATTAATTCGATTCTAATAACTATGATTTGAATAGTTAATTTTACCTTTATATAAAAATATTTTTTAAGAAAAAGTCTATTAATATCTGAAATAATAATCAGAATCAGAAACTTAATATGGTTGAATCTACAACAACCATTCTCACTGTCCGTCACACTCTCTCACTGCCATCGCCTCATCATCGTCGTGTCTTGCACAACGCTTGTTCAACAGCATTGTCGCCTCCTGCTCCACACTCGTTCCTCATCGTTGCGGCCTCCTAATCTATCTTCCTTGTCATTGCTGCCTCCAGTAGAATTATCATCGCCACCAGTAGCATCGTTGTCACCTCTAGCAGCCTCTTCGTCGCTCATTGTAAACTCCGTTAAATTAGTAGATAATTAATCAATAAATTAATTTTTAACAAGGAAGATTAGAAATGTGAATATTATATCAAATTAGGATAGAGCTCATCGAAACAAAAATTTTGACACTAATTTCGAAGAAGTTTGGACCGAACGGGTCGAACCGGTTGAACCGAGCCTGAACCGGACCCGTGGGCCCAAACCAGCCCAAAAGGACATTAAATGAAACCCAAACATTTCTCCTTTCTTCCCAAATACACGTTCCAGCGAGCAGAGGGAAGGGGAGAATGAGAAAATGTTTCCGACCCTTACGACAACCTTCAACTCGTCGTAACTTCTCCGTCCGAGCTCCGATCACCGCATTGTTTGCGGCAATGTATCCACCGCATCGAGCTCTATATTTCTACCAGAACAATTTCATTGGTAATTTGTTTAATCACTCTCAGCCTCCTCTTCCCCCAAATTTTCAAAAATTGAGTAGAAATGTTGAATTTCTTTGCTTTTTGATGTTTTAGGATCCAATTAGCTTGAGAAAAATATTCACTCTTGCTTATATAAAGCTTGGGTAAGATGAGGATACCACAAATTTGATTTGAATTACTGAATTTATGTTTTGGATACAAAAGTGGGTATATATGTGTTTTAAATGTGTATTAGGTTGTGAATAAATAATTGGAGCTTGAAATTGTGGATATTGGAACCTGGAAGAAGCTGTTTTGTTGAGATTTTGGGGCTGTGTTGATTTTAATTAAATTGCCTTGATCATTACGTGGGAATCGGCCAAGGTATGGTTTAGGTTTCTTGCATTTAATATATAATGTTCTATGAAAACTTAGGCTAGATGACCATAGGATAAGTTGGAACGTAAGTGTATATTGTGGTTTAGTATCTTGTTACATATGGATTGGTATGGTGCTGATTAGTTGAAGGATTGGTAAATTGTTAATTATTGATTTGAGGATATAATTATGTGATTTGTAAGCTATGGTTTGATTGTGAAATATGGTAAGTATATATAGTTATTATTGGAGGATTTGGCTTGTATATACATGTTTGTTGTTGGAGTGGAGAATGATTTTTATGGTGGTTGTTGTGTTGAGGGAGAAGAACATTTTGGTGCTTTGTAAGTATAGGAGGTTATTTTGGAATCATGGGGAATGTTTGAATGAAAAAGAGGTTTTGGCAAGTTTACCAAACTTTAGTTTTGGGCCAAACTTCGGTGGGCTATAACTTGGCTTCCAGAACCTCAAATTGATTTCAACTTCTTTTAAATGAAAATTAGATTCGTGAAATTTCTGCCGTTCGAAGAACGAAAGTAAAATTGTTTAAAATGATTAAGTTATGCCCGTTGGAAGTTTTGGTGTTAAATCTGTGAATTCTGCAGCTGAACACTCTATGGTATGCAGCTTTCTGGTTGATCATTTTTTTAAGAATGTACGTCCACGCGTACACGTGGCATAGAATTTTGGCGATGCGTACGCGACTGGTCCCATGCACACGCGTAAGGGGCTAGCAAGCATGTCCACGCGTACGCGTGACCCACGCGCACGCGTGACATGAAGTTTTCACCTATGCGTACGCATGATAAGGGACGCGCGCGTGAGCTGCACCTTCACACTCCCACGCGTACGCGTGGTACCTATTTCAGCAAAGATGGTTTTCAACATTTTAAACTATACTTCAAACTTCTAAACCTCTATTTTCATTCCTTTAGTCATAAATAGCAGTATTAAACCTGATAATCAGGTGAAGTTAGGAGATAGGGATAACTTGAAGGTGAAGTAAAGCTGAAAAGTGATGAATTGATTATGAAATGTTACGGATGATCATATATGATACTTGGCTGGGTTATTCAAATGAATGATTATGTATGATACTTGGCTTGAATGATTAAATGATCTGAGATACGAGATTCCCTGGATAAAGTACCGTGGCTTACCACCACGTGTACCAGGTTGAAAACTCGATACTCTGTTGACCCCACGACATAAGGGTGACCGGGCACTTATAATTCCTGGAAATGTTAACCCCATTGAGTAATATTGATTATTTGAGAAAAATCTATGCATAGACACTTGGGGATGCACGTCGAAGAACAGTATAAGGTTTTCGGACTTGTCGGGTTGGTTGGATAACCGACAGATGAGCCTCATCAGCCATAGGACAGGCATGCATCATATGCATACTACTTGAATTACTTGTTTGTGCATTAACTGGGTATGCCTAAGTGTACTTGCCATGCTAAATGTATATTTGTTACCTGCAGTATTTGTATCTTTCTTGTGCTTGTATTTATTTTTTTATTTGTCTGTAAAATGCTAATGGAGATGGAGGTATGGCGGAATGGCAGTACGGGACTTAGATTTAAGATTAAGTTAAGTTAGGTTTAGATACTTTTAGTAAACCACCCTTTATGGCTTCTGTTTAATACTTTAAGCTCTATAATCTGAGTGTCGGCGTTCTAGAATTGCCTCTGGCATTTCTAGGACCTTCTATCTTATGTGTGTGGTACCTTTACCATACTGAGAACCTCTGGTTCTCACCCCATACTATGTTGTTATTTTTTCAGATGCAGGTCGGGACGCATCTCGTTAGGCATCTGGACTCCTGAAGCGAAGTGGTTATTGGGTTATTTTGTTGTACAAGTTATGTATATATATGTACTTAGCTTTCTCTCCGCATAACTTATTCTTTTTTATCCTCTTAGAGGTTTATGGAGAGACAGGATTTTGTTTATGTACATTTGGGTTTTGGATATGTATATATATATGTGTGTATATTCTCCGGCCAGTCTTGACTTCGCGGGCTGAGTTAGGAGCTTGTTACTTTGTATCTTTGACCCTCTGTTCCTGTTTTTGGTTACTTTATACTTAACAGCTATAGCTTTCTTAGTATGCAAGATAACTCGTTTCTTGAAAGTTCACCCTTTGACCTTCAGGGGAACCTCAAATCCCACTGATGCAGATAATTGGATTCAAGCTATGGAACGGGCGTTGCAGGCTGAACAGGTTCCTGAAGAGCAACGGGTTGAGTTTAGAACTTATCAGCTGCAAGGTGAGGCTCAGTATTGGTGGTAGGGAACATGATGTATCCTGCAACCTGATGGTGCTGTGATTCCTTGGGAGGTTTTTCGGACAGAGTTTTATAAGAAATGCTTTCTTAATTCAGTCAGAAATGCCAAGGAGCTTGAACTAATGCAATTAAAGCAGGGCCAGATGACTGTTACTGAGTATACTAGCAGGTTTGAGGAGTTATGTCACTTTTCTCGTATCTGTCAAGGTGCACCTGAAGATTTTGCTGAGTGAAAGTGTATTAAGTATGAGGGAGTCTTCAGAGTGATATTCTGGGCTTTGTTGCACCAATAGAGATTAGAGTATTTTCTGAATTGGTGAATAAGAGTAGGGTGGCTGAGGAATGTGTGAGGAAGGCGCCAATAAAGAAAGGAAGTCTGAGGGTACCTTTCCAGAGGCCTTCAGGGAGGAACTTTGCTCTGAGAGGTAGGAATTTCAAGCTTGGAGATTTTGTTTTGCAGTAAAATCAAGGCCAGGGTAATTATAGAAGGCCGAATACTAATGTTAATCAAGGAAGAAGGTTTGGAAAGCAGCCACAGTAGGATTTGAATTGTCAGAGGTGCGGAAAGTATCACCCTGGAGTACCGTGCAGATCATGACTTGGGATATGCTATTTTTGTGGACAGCCCGGGTATTCGGCTAATAATTATTCGGAGAAGAAGAAGTATGAGACTGGTAGAGTACAGCAGTCGGGGAAAGTGTATACCACTTCTACAGCAGGTGCTGAGGGATTTGAGACACTGATTAGAGGTAACTGTGAAATGGCTGGTAAAATCTTAAATGCTTTATTTGATTCAGGAGAAACTCATTCATTTATTGCATTTGAAAAGGCTAATGAATTAGGATTGAGGATGGTGGTTTTAGGTTATGATTTGAAAGTGCATAATGCTACTCATGAAGCTACGGTGACTAGGTTAGGATGTCCACAAGTTCCAATTCAAATACAACAGCGTGAATTTGTGCATGATTTGATTTGTTTGCCGATGACCGATCTTGATCTCATTTTGGGATTGGATTGGTTATCCAAGAATCATGTTTTGCTTGATTGTTCTGAAAAGTTAGTACAATTTATGTCAGAAGGGTCAGAATCACCGGTTGTGGTGAACAGTTACTATTTGAACTCTATGATAGTAAATTGTTCTAGAATTGAATGTCAGGATATTATGTTATTAACTGCGGGAGTGTCAGGTGATGATCAGATTTTAGAGCAGATTCCGGTTGTATGTGAATTTCCAGATGTATTTCCAGATGATATTAATGAATTTTCACCTAACCGAGAGGTTGAATTTGTAATTGAGTTAGTGCTTGGAGCCGGTATGATTTTGATTACTCCTTACAGAATGTCACTTTTAAAAATGGCTGAACTGAAAGCTCAGCTAGAAGATCTGTTAGGTAAGCACTTCATTCGACCAAGTGTTTCTCCGTGGGGAGCGCCAATGTTACTGGTAAAGAAGAAGGATGGGAGTATGCGCTTGTGCATCGATTATCGGCAATTGAATAAGATCACTGTGAAGAATAAATATCTGCTACCTAAAATCGATGACCTAATGGATCAATTACATGATGTCGGTGTGTTTTCTAAGATTGATTTGCGATCTGGATATCATCAAATAAGAGTTAGGGATGAAAATATTCCGAAAACTGCTTTCAAGACACGTTATGCTCATTATGAGTATACGGTGATGTCTTTTGGATTGTCTAAT
This sequence comes from Arachis ipaensis, assembly GCF_000816755.2. Classification (NCBI taxonomy): domain Eukaryota; kingdom Viridiplantae; phylum Streptophyta; class Magnoliopsida; order Fabales; family Fabaceae; genus Arachis; species Arachis ipaensis. The sequence continues at coordinate 42,923,004 of NC_029787.2, read as the reverse complement.
GCCCCGGCAATATTCATGGATTATATGAACAGGATTTTCCGACCATACCTGGACAAGTTTGTCATTGTCTTCATTGATGATATTCTTGTTTACTCTAAGACTGAAGAGGAGCATGCTGATCACTTGCAAACTGTGCTGCAAATCTTAAGGGACAAGAAGTTATATGCCAAGTTATCTAAATGCGAGTTCTGAAAGAGTGAGGTGAAGTTTCTTAGTCACGTAGTGAGCAAACAGGGAATAACTATGGATCCTGCTAAGGTAGAAGCAGTGATAAATGGGAGCGACCAACTTCAGTGACAGAGATCAGGAGTTTCCTAGGTTTGGCAGGGTATTATCGAGGATTCATTAAGGGATTTTCACAGCTCGCCTTACCTTTAACTAAGCTGACTAGGAAGGATACACCTTTTGTATGGATTCCGGAATGCGAAGAGAGTTTTCAAGCATTGAAGCAAAGGTTGACTACTGCACCCGTGTTGGTATTGCCTGAGCCAAGTGAACCATTTGAAGTATACTGTGATGCATCATTAAAAGGTTTGGGGTGCGTTCTGATGCAGCACCGGAATGTTGTAGCATACACCTCATGGCAACTCAGGCCACATGAAATGAACTACCCGACTCACGATTTAGAACTTGCTGCTGTTGTGTTTGCTCTGAAGATTTGGAGGCACTATCTCTATGGCATTAAGTTTCATGTTTTTTCAGACCATAAGAGTTTGAAGTATCTTTTTGAGCAGAAAGAGTTGAATTTGCGTCAGAGGAGGTGGATGGAGCTTTTGAAAGACTATGATTTTGAATTGAATTACCATCCAGGAAAAGCGAACGTTGTGGCGGATGCCCTAAGTTGAAACTCTTTATATGCATCTTGGATGATGCTACGGGAAGAAGAGCTATTAAAGGCATTTCAAGGTTTGAAACTAGGAGTTAGGAAAGAATCTGGAACTCTATGTTTGAGTCAGTTGAAAATTTCAAGTGATTTTAAATTAGAACTTCTAAAGGCTCATCAAGATGGTGAAGCATTACGTAAGGTGTTACGGGCAATTGAACAGGGAAAATAGTGGAGAGTGTCAGAAGGTAAGGATGGTTTATGGAGGTTTAAGAACCGGATTGTTGTGCCAGATGTCGGAGACCTGCGACAGAGTATTTTGACGGAAACTCATAAGAGCGGATTTTCAATTCATCCAGGAAGTACCAAAATGTACCAAGATCTGAAAGCAATGTTCCGGTGGCCAGGAATGAAGAATGATGTGGCGTTACATGTATCTAAATGTTTAACGTGTCAAAAGGTTAAGATTGAGCATCAGAGACCATCAGGAAGCCTTCAGCCTTTACAGATTCCACAATGGAAATGGGAGAGTATCGCAATGGATTTTGTGATAGGTTTGCCTAGAACCCGGTCTGGTTGTGACGCTATTTGGGTAGTTGTGGATCGACTGACAAAATAAGCTCACTTTCTCCCCATCCGAATAAGTTGCACAATGGAAGAATTGGCTCGAATGTACATCAAAGAGATTGTTAGATTGCATGGCGTGCCTTCTACCATTATATCTGACAGAGATCCTCATTTCACATCAAGGTTCTGGGGAGCCTTTTAGCGTGCATTTGGGACTCAGTTGAGTTTGAGTACTGCATATCACCCTCAGACAGATGGTCAATGATAAACCACTATTTTATGGTTTATCTTGTGTTCAATTGAGTGGTTTCATCAAGTCTTTGCCCACTTATTCATATGATTTGCATGATTTTACAATTTCTTCCTAGTTTTGTTCTATGGTTGAAAACTTGCTTTCTAGAAATCTCTAATTTGTGTATTTTAAATTCTCCTTTATACCATCCGATGCCGTGATCCGTGTGTAAAGTGTTTCAAGCTTTATAGGGCAGGAATGGCTTAGAGAATGGAGAGGAATCTTGCAAAAATGGAAGGAACACAAGAAACTAAGGAGATAATCAGCAAGCATCGACGCGCACGCATAGCTCACTCGTGCGCACGACATCGAGAAATTTGCAGCGACGCGTGTGCATGCCTGACGCGTACGCGTGGATTGGAGTTTGCACAAAGACGCGTGCGTGTGGATGACGCGTACGCGTGACACGCCAAGACGACAAGCGACGCGTACGCGTGACTGACGCGTACGCGTGACTGACGCGTACGCGTGACTGACGCGTACGCGTGACTGACGCGTACGTTGACATGCGCGATTTGCAGAATTAACAAAAAACGCTGGGGCAATTTCGGGCCGAGTTTTGACCCAGTTTCCGGCCCAGAAACACAGACTAGAGCCAGGAAACATGCAGAGACTCAGCACACATTCTCATTAGCATAGTTTTAGTTTTTAGATCGGAATCTAGAGAGAAAATTACTCTTCCTCTAGGTTTTCTATACATTCATAGTTTATCAGTTTTATGCTTTCGCTTTGGATATTGAAGAGTCATCACCTCCATTGAAGTTACTATTCTAGTTTGTTTTCTTATTCCCTTACTATTCCATATACTTAATTCTTGTTTAGAGTTACAATTGGATTATTTTTAGAATTTATTTTTATGTTGCATTTTGGATTTATTAATACAGAGAATTACTTTTACCTTTAATTAATTTTCAATCCCTATTTTATTTAAATTATCATGTCTCTTTTCTATTCCTTACTCCCAACAACGAAGATGGTATCCATGTTGATGGAGTAGACTCCCAACTTGACATGGGGGTTTGTTAAAAGGAGACACTTGAGTTGGAACGCTCAAGTGATTAGTTAAATTGGAAGTTGTTGGCTAATTCTCTATTTACTAATGCTAGACCTTCCCAAGGGAGAGGACTAGGATTTGTGAATAAGAGTTAGCTCAATCACTTGACTTTCCTTTATTTAGTAAGGGTTAACTAAGTGAAAACAACAACCTTTGATACTAAACTTGAGAGAATTACAACAAGGATAGAACTTCCAATTAACCATTTCCCCAGTCAAGGCTTTTTATTTTGAATAATATAAATCTCTTTTAATTTTCATTGCTCCAATTTACAATTAATTATTTTGTGTCATTCAACTCTCAAAAATTTCTCAGAAAACTCCTGATTAATAAGATAGCACCCTTTTTGTCAACTCGTTGGGAGACGACCTGTGATTCATACTCCCAGTATTTTTATTCTAATTTTGTGACAACCTTTCTAAATTTATGAGCGGATTTTAGCTGGTTAAGAACTATACTCGCAACGTATTTCTATATTGATTTCTTAATTGGCTGACTCCCGCCTCCCATCAATTTTTGGCGCCGTTGCCGGGGAGTTGCAATTGTGTGCTAAATTATTAGTTGGTGTAAATATTTTTAATTTTATTTATTTACATATTTTATTTTATTTTATTACCATGAGCTATATGTTTTTCTCATTGAATGACGCGTTCACTGTCTGATCCGAGCTTAGCTGCATTTGATCCTGAAATTGAAAGAACTCTTTCACGTATTAGGCGAGCTCGGCGTTGGTTAGCCTCTGAGGGTGGTGAAGTGATTGTTATCGATTCACCAGTCTCATCTGAGGATGAATCTGAACCGCCATCTGAGGGAGAAACAAGCTCATCTACTACTGATTCAGTTGATTCATGTGCAGATAGTATGGCAGCACCTAAAAGGATTACTCTCCAGGAAGCTGGAGCCCCCGACTTTACTCTGCAACCGTACCAAGTGTGTCATCCAAATCTGGCTGCAAATTTTAAACCGAAGACTGCACTAATCAACTTGATGCCCAAGTTTCATGGCTTACCTCCTCAGGAGCCTATCAAGCACCTCAGGGATTTTCAGATAGCCTGTTCTACTGTTAGGCGTCATGGTGCAAATGAAACTTCTATTCTGCTAACCGCCTTCCCGTTTTCTCTTGAGGAAAAGGCGAGGGAGTGGTACTACTCCCAACCTGAAGCAACTGTTACCAACTGGGATACGCTCAGGAGAGAATTCTTGGAAAAATACTTTCCAACTGAAGTTACAGATAGATTGAGGAAAGAGATTTCCTGCATCGTTCAAGGTGAATCAGAGACTCTCTATGAGTACTGGGAGCGCTTCAAGAACCTTCTGGACGCATGCCCCCATCACATGATTGACAAGTTAGTGTTGATCAGCTACTTCACTCAAGGTATGAATCATCGGGATAAGACTACATTAGATGGTGCTAGTAATGGTTCCCTGAAAAAGTACAAAACCGCAGATGAAGCATGGCAACTGATCAGCGATCTAGCTGAGTCCACTCGGAATCACAGGCACAGGAACAGCCACACAAAGGCTGTTGCAGAGGTTTTCTCTGGCTGTGAGACTACTGCTGTCACACAAGCTATATGTGAAATGACCAACCTACTGAAGCAGATGCAGTTGAATCAACAACAACCTCAGCCTCCCCACCACAACAAAGCCAATAGTTGGTCCCCCAAAGAGTATGTAGAATTTGTGCTGATTAAAATCATTACACTAATGAGTGCCCGCAGCTCCAACAAGAAGACAACACTGTGGCAGCTACTCATAACTTCTATGACCACCCGAATTAAGGATACAATCAACAAGGCGGCAACTACAACCAAGGTGGGAACTATAACCAAGGGTGGCAGGACAACTCCAACCAAGGTTGGAGAGATAATTTCAACCATGGCTGGAAGGACAACTATAACAGAGGAGGCAGAGACAACCAAGAAAATCAGAGGTGGAATAATAATAACAGTCAGCAGAACCGGAATCAACAGAACCATTCCTATCAACAGCAGAATCCGAACTAGCCTTACAGAGCACTTCACCTAAGGCAGTCCTAAGGACCTTAACACAATCAACAACAGGTCCCTCAGATCACTTACCCTCCTTCCTCATCAAATGACGAGATGTTTCGTTCTCTTGCACAAGGATAACAAGACATGCAGACTACACTAAACTCTACTTTAAATGGTCTGAATGCCACTTTACAAGCTCTCGTGTCCCAGATAGATTCATTACCTACTTCCACCAACCAGCCTTCAAGCTCCAGTGGAATTCCTTCTCAACCCTTACCTAACCCCAAGGGTGGCATCAATGCCATCACTTTGAGGTCCGGAACCACACTGCAAGAGAGAAATCAGGAGGAGCTAAGCCCACAAGAACACGCCCCAGTTGAAGACTTAGTTGAAGTGGAAGATGCTGAAGAGGAAGAGGTAGTACAATACATGGTTGAAGAAGAAGTATCTCAGCCAAGGAGTGGAGCACCAAAGGACGCAGATGCTGCAAGTGGCACCATTCCTATTCCATTTCCACACCTTGCAAGGAAGTCCAGGAAGCAGACGGAACTTGATCCCAAAATGGTAGAAATCTTCAAAAAGGTTGAGGTAACTGTTCTCCTTTTTGATGTTATTCAACAAGTACCTAAATATGCAAAGTTTCTGAAAGATTTATGCATACATAAAGATAAAATTAATGAATTAGAAACTATTCCTTTAGGTAGTTCTATGTCTGCTTCAATGGGAGGTATACCTGAAAAATGTAGTGACCTAGGTCCATGCATGGTTAACTGTACTATTGGGGGTGTAATATTTTCTGACTGCATGTGTGACTTAGGAGCGTGCGTAAGTATTATGCCATTGTCTATATATGATGCTTTGAGGCTCCCTCCCTTAAAAGGTCGGCAGCTCGTTTTGTGTTAGCAGATAAAAGCATTATTATAGTAGTTGGAATAGCTGAAGACGTGCTGGTGAGCATTAAGGGGCTCACATTTCCCATTGACTTCTATATCTTGGAAATGCCCCCTAATGACTCAGGAAGACCATCATCAATCCTGCTTGGAAGACCATTCCTGAAGACTTCAAAGTTCAAGCTGGATGCCTTCTCAGGAACTTACTCATTTGAGATAGATGGCAGAGCAGTGAGTTTTAATTTGAATGAAGCTATGAAGCACCCTCCGGAAGATCATTCCATCTTCCAGTACGACATCATTGATGAAACTGTAGCTGCAGTTCACCAAGAAGAAGCAGAAGAGAAGCACATGGAGCAAGTTCCAAGTGTGGGGACACCCTCTGAACACAATGAGGACACTTTTCCATTATCACTAGCCCCAGATGATCCAGAGCCCAGCCATGAGCAGATATTGGAATTAAAGTCCCTTTCACCCCACCTCAAGTATGCTTACCTTGAGGATAATCAGAAGCTCCTAGTTATCATTGCAAGGGAACTCACTTCCTAGCAGGAGGAGCAGCTGCTCAGTGTGCTGAGAAGACACAAGAAAGCAATTGGATGGAGCTTGGCGGATATAGTAGGTATCAGCCCTCAAGTTTGTGAGCATATGATATTTTTAGAAGAGGGAGTAAGGCCTGTCCGTCAACCCCAAAGAAGATTGAATCCCACCATCTTAGAAGTTGTCAAGAAAGAAGTGATCAGGCTACTTGAAGCAGATATCATTTACCCCATCTCAGACAGCGAATGGGTCAGTCCAGTACAAGTGGTGCCCAAGAAGTCTGGAGTCACAACAGTAAAGAATGAGCATGGAGAGCTCCTGACAACTAGAGTGCAAAATTTATAGAGAGTTTGCATTGATTATAGGCATCTTAACTAAGCTACTCGCAAGGATCATTACTCCTTGCCATTTATTGATCAGATGCTTGATCGCCTGTTAGATCCAACAAAGGTAGATGTTATTTCTAGTTTACCTTACCCTCTTCCATGAGGAAAGTCCGTTCGTTCCTTTGCCATGCAGGTTTCTACAGGAGATTCATTAAGGACTTCAGTAAGGTAGCATTGCCTTTATCCAGACTGCTATAGAAAGATGTTGAGTTCGAGCTGAGTGAGGATTGCATGCAAGCATTTGATAAGCTGAAAATCGCCTTGACTCAAGCTCCGATTGTGAGAGGACCAGACTAGAGCCAGCCTTTTGAGATTATGTGTGATGCTTCTAACCATGCAGTAGGAGCGGCGTTGGCTCAGCGTGAAGGTAAGGATCCTTTTGTAATTGCTTATGCGTCTAAGACCTTAGACGCTTCTCAGTCTAATTACACCACCACTGAAAAAGAGCTTCTGGCTATTATTTTTGCTCTGAATAAATTTTGAGCCTATTTACTTGGTACTAAGGTGGTAGTGTACTCAGACCATGCAGCTCTAAGATATTTATTAGCTAAAAAAGAGTCCAAACCAAGGTTGATACGTTGGATACTGTTGCTGCAAGAATTTGATTTAGAAATTAAGGATATGAGTGGTAACCAGAATTTAGTGGCAGACCACTTGAGTCGCCTTGAGCACATTAAGGATGACTCCACTCCTATCAACGATACTTTTCCATTTGATAGCTTGCATGCAGTATCTGAAGTAGTTCCTTGGTATGCACATGTAGCTAATTATCTAGTTAGCCATACTTTCCCTCTTAATTTTACTAAGCATCAAAGGGACAAGCTGAAAAGCGAGTCTAAATATTATATATGGGATGACCCATATTTATGGAGGTATGGTGCTGACCAGATAATTAGAAGGTGTGTGTCTCAATCAGAATTCCAGTCTATTTTAGAGGCCTGCCACTCCTCTGAGAGTGGAGGACATTTTGGCCCTCAAAGAACAGCTAGAAAAATTTTAGACTGTGGATTCTGGTGGCCCACTCTTTTTAAGGATGCTGCTACCTTTTGCGAATCTTGTTCCCCATGCCAAAGGTTTGGTAATATATCCAAGAGAGATGAGATGCCCCAACAGATTATGCTATTCTGTGAAATTTTTGATGTTTGGGGCATTGGCTTCATGGGCCCATTCCCAAACTCTAGTGGTTACCTTTATATACTATTAGCTGTAGATTATATTTCTAAATGGGTGGAAGCAATTTCTACCCGTACTGATGATGCTAATACTGTTGTCTCTTTTGTTAGAAACCATATTATATGTCACTTTGGATCACCACGAGCAATTGTGAGTGATCAAGGCACTCACTTTTGTAACAGGAGATTAGCAGGATTACTGAAGAAGCATGGGATTTTTCACAAAGTAGCAACAACTTACCATCCCCAGATTAATGGGCAAGCAGAGGTATCTAACAGAGAAATAAAGCGCATTCTGGAGAAGATAGTAAAGCCTCATAGGAAGGACTGGAGCACCAGACTTGTCAATGCACTTTGGGCGTATCGGACAGTGTACAAGACACCCATTGGGATGAGCCCTTTCCGCTTAGTGTACAAAAAGGCTTGCCACCTTCCAGTGGAGATGGAACACAAGGCTTTCTGGGCGGTGAGGGAGTGCAACATGGGATTTGAGGAAGCTGGTGCTGAAAGGAAGCTGCAACTAGCAGAATTAGAGAACCTTCGCCTAGAAGCATATGACAACTCCAGGTGATACAAAGAGAAGATGAAGGCTGTCCATGACAAGCACATAAAAAGGAGAGAGTTCAAACCAGAGGAGTTGGTTCTTCTTTATAACTCCAGATTGAGACTCTTGCCAAGCAAGCTGAGATCAAGATGGGAAGGTCCCTACAGAGTAGAAAAGGCAAAGCCATACGGAGTCTTTCACCTGCGTCATCCTTCTAGCTCCAAATGCATCAAGGTCAATGGACATCGCCTAAAGCTTTATCATGGTGAGAAAATGAAGGATCACAAAGAGCTAGAGGTCTTCCTCTTAGAGGACCCACCAACAGAAGCAGAATGAGCCTGAAGACCGTCCAACTTAAGAACGTAAAAGCAAAGTGCTAGGTGGGAAACAACCCACCATGGTATGATCGTTCTGTTTCAGTCTTAGTTTTATTTTATTTTATTATACTTTATTTTTCTTGGTGACTCTTCTCATAATTTCTGCATATTCATCTGCATGCTGCACTTTGCATTCTGCATAATAAAAAAAGCACAAGACGCACAAGCGTCGCTGACGCGTACGCGTCATATGTGCATGTGAAACAAAGAAGAATGAAACAAAGAGTTACACGGGAGCATGGCTGGAGGCGTGCTTTAAGCACAAACACGCCCACGCGTACGCGTCCCTGACGCGTACGCGTCGCTTGCAAAATTAGCCCTCCATGCGTGCGCGTCACCCACGCGTACGCGTGGCCCTGCAAATCGGCGTAAATGAGTGTATGGCCAGAGAGTTATGATGGTGTGGGGATGAAATTGTGCTGGAAGCATAAACCCCATCACGCGTACGCGTACGCGTCATTTTTCCAATTCAGGCCATTCACGCGTGCGCGTCCTTGACGCGCACGCGTCGCCCTAAATTTTGGCAATGTGCGTATTGAAACAGAGAGTTGTGCATGTGCGAGGCTGCCCCACGCGTACGCGTCACTTGAAAATAGCGCAACCTACGCGGACGTGTGCAGGACGCGCATGCGTCGCATGCGACGTACAGTTTTATTAGATCTGCGCCAGAATTCTTATCTTTTCTCCCCCAATCCCAATTCTCTCTTCTCCTTTCTTAATTATTTCTTCTCCCTTCTTTCTACTTTATTTATTTATTCTTTTACTTTTTCTTACTTTCTTCCTTCCCTCTTCATCTTCTTCACCAAGGTTCTTTTCTTTTCCCCCTTTTACTCTTCCATTATATTCCCTTCTTCTTTCTCTTTTTAATTTAATTATCTAAGTTTTTTTGTCTTTCTTTTTCTTTTTACATCCTTTTAATTGGTGTTAGAAATTTAATTGGGTGATTATTTTTTTCTATATTTTTTGCTTGTAGATATATAAAGGGGTTAATTGGCAATTAATATTAAATTTTTAGGTTTCTTGCTTTTTCAAATTTAATACTTCCAATAATATATTTACCATGCATACTAAGTGTTTGTGAAAAATTCCGTATAGCATTGTGCATTTTTCATTATTCTATCCTTCTACTCTAATGCCTGTTTTTTACAAAACCCTTTAAATATTTTATTAATTGAATATAATTGTCAATACAAACTTGATGGTTAGTTTGTTACGAGTGATAATACATTTTAGTTATTGATGCTTGATCTATGCTACTCATGCCTTTGTCGGCATGCTAATAAACATCTTGCATCTACTTGCCATAATATGCACTTGCTATATTTTTATGGATGAACTGATCACATGTAGTCGCGATCATGTGTTAATGACATCCTTCTTTACCTTGGCATTAATTATCACTTGTACTACCCTCTTCCTTGCTTTAACCATTGGCTTTACAAGTTACTTTCCTTTTCCCCTTTCAGGATGGCCACCAAGAAGGGCAAAGAGAAAGCTACTCCCAAACCACCGGCAAGGAGAGGAACAAAAAGAGCACTAACTGCGGAACCATCTTCGACATCAGTAAAGCCCTCAACAAAGCGAGTCAAGAGGATCATTAAGGTCAATGAAACAGAGAAAGCCTTTCCAGCAAGGGACACTGTGTGGTTCACTAACCGCTACTGTGAGCAGATGTTCCCCATCTTGGCTGAGCGAAACTATAACAATGAGCACCTACTCATCCTCCCAACCCACATTGTTGATTTTGTTGAGCCCCGGATTGAGCGCAGACAATGGGGATTCTTACGGAGACAGCCACGGCAGGTTAATCTCTCATGGGTAGTTGAATTCTAATCCACTTTTCACATGCCAACCATGCAGTCTGTCTATGTCCGTGAAAAGCAAGTCCCTATATCCAAAGGGGCCATTCAGCGAGCTTTAGATTTTCCCCCTGCTCCAGAAGGATTGGACGCATACCAAGAAGCCTCTGTCAAGTGCCAGACATACCAATTTGACTGGGACGCCTGATAAAACCATATTTTATGATGTATTTTGTGCTCAATTTAGGTGATTTATTCAATCCTTCACTCACTTATTCATGTAAATTGCATGGTTTTACTTTACCTTCCTTATTATGTGATGTATGTGAAAAATATGTTTCCTATGCTTAAAAATTATCAATTTTAATTACCCTTTATTACCATTCGATACCGTCATCTGTGTGTTGAGTACTTTCAGGCCTTATAGGGCAGAAATGACTTAAAGGATGGAAAGAAAACATACAAAAATGGAAGGAAAGCACAAAATAGAGTTTTGAAGAAAAGGGCAGCAACACGAGCGTATGGACGATGCAGCCGCGTGCCTAGCGCGAAAAGACAGCGATGCGAATGCGTGACTGACGCAGACGCGTGCCTTGAGCAGAGCGCAAATGACGCGTACGCGTGACCGAAGCTAACGCGTGATAAGGAAAACTCCCAGATGATGCGACTGCGTGACCCACGCGGACGCGTGACAGACGCCACGCACCAGAAACTGCAGAAAACGCCTCCAGCGATTTCTAAAACCCTTTTGGCCCAGATCCAAGTCCAGAAAACATAGATTAGAGGTTATAAAGTGGGGGAATGCATCCATTCATTAACATGCCTTCCATTATTCACTTTTAATAATTTAGATGTAGTTTTTAGAGAGAGAGGTTCTCTCCTCTCTCTTAGGATTTAGGATTAGGATTTCTCTTAAAGGAATTAGGATTTCTTATTATTTCAACTTTATTATTTCAACTTACAATTTCTTCCGAGTTCCAGGTTCAATGTCCTTTTTATTTATTTTATCAATTTAGCTTATGAACTCTTTATGTTTGGATTAATTTTCTTTTATTAATGCAATTGAGGTATTTCAGATTTATGGTTCTTATTTAGCCTTTTACATTCTTGGATTTAATTGATTAACTAGAGGCTCTTGAGTTATCGAACTTATCGTGATTGATTGTTATGTCTGCTAATTGAATTGAATTCCACTAACTCTAGTCTTTCCTTAGGAGTTGGCTAGGACTTGGGAATCTAACTAACTAGTCCACTTGACTTTCCCTTGCTCTCGTAAAGGTTAATTAAGTGGGATTAACTTCAATTCTCATAAGAATAACTAGGATAGGACTTCCAAATTTTCATACCTTGCCAAGAATTTTATTAGATATTAATTTATTAATTCCTGCAATTTATTTTCCTTGTTCAAACCTTTCAAAACCCAAAACAATGTTTTCCATAACTAATAATAAGAACACCTCCCTGCAATTCCTTGAGAAGACGACCCGAGGTTTGAATACTTCGGTTTATAAATTTTATTGGGTTTGTTACTTGTGACAACCAAAACGTTTGTAAGAAAGGATGATTGCTTGGTTTAGAAACTATACTGGCAAATGGAATTTATTCTGAATCTAAACCATCAAGCATCCGTTCTTTCAAAAATGGCGCCGTTGCCGGGGAATTGCAAACGTGTGCTGGTGCGCAGAAGTTGTGATTACACTTTAATTATGTAAAATTCACCACTCTTTCTTTCCCTGACAACGGCGCCAAAAACTTGGTGCGCAGAAATTGTGATTACACTTTGATTATGTAAAATTCATTGCTCTTTCTTTCCCTGGTAATGGTGCCAAAAACATGATGCCAATACCATGGTTCACAACTTCGCACAACTAACCAGCAAGTGCACTGGGTCGTCCAAGTAATACCTTACGTGAGTAAGGGTCGAATCCCACAGAGATTGTTAGTATGAAGCAAGCTATGGTCACCTTGTAAATCTCAGTCAGGCGGATATAAAATAGTAATGGGGTTTTCGAAATTAATTAATAAAATAGGGAGAGAAATACTTATGTAAATCATTGGTGAGAATTTCAGATAAGCGTATAGAGATGCTTTCGTTCCTCTGAACCTCTGCTTTCCTGCTATCTTCATCCAATCACATTCATCATTTTCTTGGGTGCGAATGGATATCTTAGAAGCGGAATAAGTTGAAATTGAATAGGAAACAGTAGTACTTTGCATTAATCTTTGAGGAACAGCAGAGCTCCACACCTTAATCTATGGAGTGTAGAAACTCTACCGTTGAAAATACATAAGTGAATAGAGTTTATTGGTCTCGGCCCCAGAGGGGAACCGGAGTAACCAAGACTCTGAATACAATGATAAAAAGTTCTATTTATAATAAACTAGTCACTAGGGTTTACAGAAGTAAGTAATTGATGCATAAATCCACTTCTGGGGCCCACTTGGTGTGTGCTTGGGCTGAGCTTGAGTGTTATACGTGTAGAGGTCATTCCTGGAGTTGAACGCCAGTTTTGGTGCCAGTTTGGGCGTTGAACTCCACTTTGCAACTTGTTTCTGGCGCTGGACGCCAGAATTGGGCAGAGAGCTGGCGTTGAACACCAGTTTGCGTCGTCTAAACTTGGGCAAAGTATAAACTATTATATATTGACGGAAAGCCCCGGATGTCTACTTTCCAATGCAATTAGAAGCACGCCATTTCGAGTTCTGTAGCTCCAGAAAATCTAT